>NC_053428.1:51534024-51771619 GCF_007990345.1 Gossypium hirsutum | reverse complement strand
CGGTAGCTCTGATACCAATCAAATGTCACACCCCGAACCCGAGACCGTCACCGGAGTCGAACACGAGGTGTTAACAGACTTTAAACCACTTATAAAAAAATTTCCCAGACACTGCGAATCTGCGTACTAGTCGCTTTAAAAATCATATCTTGAGTTCAGAAACTCAGAATCCAGTTCCGTAAATTTTCCCTGAAACTAGACTCATATGCCCATCTACATATTATTTTTTAGAATTTTTGGTGGGGAAAATTAGTACAGTTTATTAGTCAAAGTCTCCCATGTTACAGGATCGACCACACTGACCTTTGTGCATTACGACTTGGATATCTCCCTGCACAGAGCTTCAATACTGATGCAGTTTGTTTCTATAGAAACTAGACTCAGAGAGGAATCTATACATATATGGCATGACTCCTAATTATCTCTGGTTAATTTATAATGAATTTCCAAAGTCGAAACAGGGAATCCAGAAACCGTTCAGGTCCTGTCTTACGAGAAGATGAATATCTCTTAACATACTATCCATATGATCGTTTCGTTACTTTCCTATGAAAATAGATTCATCAAGGTTCGTTTAATTAATTTATTCACTATTTAATTCCATTCCTACTATTTTTAGTGATTTTCCAAATCTACATCACTGCTGCTGTCAGCATCTGCCTTTAAGGTAGACTTTACCTATTTCATAGTTTCCATGATTCAACTAGCCCTTTTAGCATAAATAGCACAATTTATGATAGTGATTAACCATTCCCATGGCCAATCCTTGTTAAGCATATCCACACCTCTCAATAACCATATCCATACCAAATGATTATAGCATTATACTCAAACATATATAAGCCATTTTCGCATGGCTATCCAAAATTATACAAGTCCAAAGGGTCCATGACCCCCAACAAAAAGGGTAGTCCTATACATGCCATTTCGAAGTTCAACCAAAATTTTACCAAAAGGGGGGGCTTTGATAGTGTGGGCGACTTCGACTTCAAAATCCCGAGTCCGATAACTGGAGAACCAAAATCTATAAAACAGAGAATCAAGGAGACAGAGTAAGCAATTTATGCTTAGTAAGTTTTGAGCAAGGAATTCCAGCACAACAAAAGTATAGCATTCATGTAGCTAAGCGGATAATTTCATATGCACAAATTTTCGATTTCATACTTACTTCACATTACCAACCCTTATGTTCATACACAAAAGATCAACTTAGCCAAAGGCCGGTAGCTCATTTATCAACTGAGCGAATACTTATTTGTAAGGGCTCAACTAATTCAAAGCACATACGAAACATACCTTAATGTTGGGATGTTTCAAGCGTATTAACTGAAATTTTTACAGCAAGATCATTCATTCCCAAATCACGTACCTTCGGAATTTAACCGGATATAGCTACTCATTCAAATGCCTTCGGGACATAGCCCGGTTATAGTAACTCGCACAAATGCCTTCGGGACTTAACGCGGATTTAGTAACTCGCACAAATGCCTTCGGGACTTAACCCGGATTTAGTAACTCGCACAAATGCCTTCGGATCTTAGTCCGGATTTAGTAACTCGTACAAATGCCTTCGGATCTTAGTCCGGATATGGTCACCTAGCACAAAGCCTTCGGGACTTAGCCCGGACATCATTCAAATAACCATGCACATTTAACAATAAATCATGGCACATTCGTATTTCGTTTTCGTTAGCAAAACTCAAACACAAGACACTTATCATTCTTGCAATTTCGGCTCAATAGCCACACACAAAGAGCATGATTTTGATTTGCTTAAAACATGATCTAATCAAATCATAATTTAAGCTCTTTTACTCAAGAACTTACCTCGGATGTTGTCGAACGATTCCGATAGCTATTCGACCACTTTTTCCTTCCCTTTATCGGATTTAGTTCCCCTTTGTTCTTGAGCTTAATTAAACAAATAAATTGATTTAATCATTTGAGCATCGAAAAGAGGAACACAAGGCACTTAGCCCATATTTATACATTAGACATTAAAGTCACATATGTACGGAATCATGAATCAAACTCAACATTTTGGCTAATTTTCCCCCTTGGCCGAATTTTCTAAGCCAAGACAAAAGCATCAATATGCTTGCCTCTAACCGAATACATGCAACACCAATCTCCTTCCTATGGCCGAATATGCATGTCTATGTTGGGGCCGATTGCAACACTTAATACATTCTACAAGTATGGTCACTTGTATTGACTAAACACCATTTTGTTTCAAGTTCAAAACTTGGCTAATACACACATATATACACTAGTAAAGCATCCTCTCCCTTTCCATCAATTTAACACATGCATTACTCATTAATATACAAAAATTATATTCGGCCTTAGCACACAACTTGCTAGCCGATTCTTCTCCATCTAGCAACCAATGCACATATGTGCTCACTCAAAAATGCTAAAAAGAAGATTCAAGAATCATCAATCCACCATCACATGCATCATTAACAAGCTTCATATTTAGCATGCAATGGCATTAACACAAAATCCACCTAGGCCGAATATCATCCCCATGACATAGCAAAGATTTGAACCATGGGCTAATTAGAACTCAAGCTAGCAGCTAAAAACATGCATGAATCTCATGGCACAACCTCAAACATACCTTAATCTAGATACAAGTATGGCCAAACCTCCTCCTAATCCTCTTCCAAACCAAACATGAAGCAAGAACTCCTTCCTCCTTCCTTAGAATTTCGGCCAAAAGAAGATGAAAAGGATGAACAAATTTTTTTTTTCTTTTCTTTAACTCACGGCAAAAGGGGGGGCATGGATGAGACCATTCTTTTTTTTCATCACTCCTCCCTTTCCTTATTTAATTACCATGCTCATTATTTTATTGTTTCCACCCATGATGCACCAACACAACATGTCTATGACATGTCTTGCCCATCACACTTGGTCTACCATACTTGTCATGGCCGGCCACTACTAATAGAGGGGGGAAATTGACATGCAAGTCACCCCTTTTTCAACATGCACTAATAGGTCCTTATGCTTTGACCTATCACATTTCAAAATTTTCTCACATAAGTCCTATTTACTAAAACTCACATGCAATCGACTAAATCGAAGCTTGAAATTTTCACACATTCATAATTACATATTTTAGACAATAAATATCACATTCGAACATTTCGGTGACTCGGTTTAGCGGTCCCGAAACCACTTCCCGACTAGGGTCAATTTTGGGCTGTCACAGAGGCGGATCGTATCATTTGGTATCAGAGCTACAAAAACAAGGAGTACGAGCATTCAAAATTACTCCAGGAATAGTCTGTGACTCATCAAGTAAGTTTCAAAAAAAAATTCAAAAAAAAATTGAAAGAAAAAAAAACAAAATCTGAAAATTTGAACATAGTTTTACTCCTTCTCCATTTTTCAATCCTGAAACTTTTATCCTCTCATCCACTTCCATCCTTGACCTTTTCGCCACACTATACCTGAATTATTCTCTTTCTTGTAAGCCTACCCAGTTGTAAATCACATCATCCCTTGTTACCCATTTGAAACCGACCACCTAGACTAAGGTTAAGCCTTGGCGAATCTGCTTACAAAATCACGAGAAAGGTAAAGAGAGGTAAAAGGCACGAGTGTTGTGAGAGCATTAGAGTGTTGAAAAAGCCGATCTTGGGTGCAAACACGAGTGTGAGTGCCATTCAAATTTTATTGTGAGTGACTAGTGAGGTTTGTGGTAAGGTATTCATTTTCTGTTTTGTTTTATTCATTTTTCTTTTCATCTATTAATCATGTCTCGAGAAGAGTTTTCAGCCTTTGAATTTCAATATTTGTTGAAAGAGATGGAGTGCATGCTCGATCGAAAAATCAAGCCTGTCTAAGAAAAGCTAGACCATCGAGCAAGATTTCAACGAAAGCAAATTGTTCCAAGTCAGAAAAAGGAGTCAAGAACATCACGGAGACACACATCGACAAGAAATTCGAGTAGAAAGAAAGAAAGCTTCGAGTCTAAGGTCTTTCGAGATAACGAACGAGGGAGCCCAAGTAACTCTTCGTATGCATCCACGAAGACTCATTCTCGAAGAATTGATCGTGAACTCTATCTAAATGATTTCACATCTTTCGAACAAAATACTTATCATGCTGATTCACTTGTATTATCTTCAAGTTGTAAAGAAAAAATGAGAGAAAAAGAAATGAAAGAGAGGCAAGAGGCGAGTAAGAGAGAAAATGAGAGATTCTTGAAAGAGATTGAGAAAGTCATTGAAAAAGCCGTTGAAAAAGAAAAAGAACAAAAAGAGAGTGAAAGAAAAGAGAGGCAAAAGATGATCATGAGAGAAAACGAGTGGATTCTAAAAGAAATCGAGAGAAGCGAAAAAGAAAAAGAGTGTGTACAAGAAAGTAAAGTTGAAAAAGAGAGTGAGCAAAAAGAAAGCGTGGAAGAAACAATTGTTTTTGAATAAAAAGAAATGAAAGAAAAAGTTGATAGAGGGCAAGAAAAAGAGAGTGTTGTTTCCACTAACCAATCTGTGAATTCTTCTCGTCTTACCTCTTCTTTTCAGGTTCCTAACAATCCGTGTGACGAACTTCAACTTAAATACTTCCCTGATGAGAGATGCTTTTGTATGATCAGAAAAGGAAAGGTTGAAGATAAAATCCAACCGCAAGTATTCAAAGATAAGGAATCTTTAGAAATCGAGCCATGGCAAACAAGTTTGAAAGTTGTCGGTAAAAATTTCGATGGCTTAATTTATAAAAGATCCCCTTATTTTGATTTAATTAACCCTTATTCTTTATTTGTGGTTGATAAGTCCATTCTATGAGGAAGTATGAGGCAGTGTTCTCTTGAGTTGTTTTGTGGTGTAAAACTTGTTAATGACGTCCGATTAAATCGACAAGCACATAATATCATCTTACATGGTAACGATTCTTCACGAAAGACATTTAAGTTGTTTGATTGTGGTGATTATGTGAATCAACTACTGCCTTGTGCAAAATCTTTAAATTTATGCCCATCTGTCCTGATGAATGTAAGGAGTTTGGATTATTTGTTTTTGTATATGCACAAATTCTTTTGGATCAGCATGTTTGAAATCATGACACGCATAAAACCTTTGTTGCATTTTCTAGCAAGTGAACAAACTTATGTGTTTAAACCTAGAATTTGCTATTTTGGTTCGATATGTGAAAAATTCAAGCATTCCAAATTTTGTGCGACCAATTTTTGTTTGATTGATGCTTGGCTTTTGACTAAGGGAGCGAAATTTAAAAATTATGAATACAATATAAAATCGTTCCTTGATCATTTTATTTGGCTATCCATAAATTTCTTGTGTCATTTTAAAAGGTAAGGCCAACTCATATTTTTGATCCTGGCATTGATTCAGTATGTCCCTTAAAGTTGAACATCTACAGTGTCACTAACCCCTTTACTTTTCGTGAAGGTGATACTTTGAGAAACGCGAGTTGTTCTTGTATTTCTCCTACATTTCAGGTTAGTTCAAGTAAAGAGCAACGACTTTACTATCTTTTCGAAGAGAGGAGGTTTACGTTGATTGAAAAAGGTACTGCTCAAACCGATCCACATTCATTCATTCATATGGGAAAACAAGGTGAGTTTTCTGAATCTTTTAAGATTCAACCACCCCCTTTGAATGTTGATGGAAACATTGTTGATGTTTTGGTTTCTGAAACGCATTCGTACCTTGATGAGGTTTATTGTTTTTTTTATTAGTAATGGATGGTTTCAAATGATGAGAACATTACTAACAATGGTTGTGTCGTTGATGTGCATTCTTTGATCTATGGAAAAACCACATGTTTAAACAAGGCTGTGCACATAAAACTTGTGATGTATGAGTGTTTTATTTATATGCATGCTCTATTACCAAATTTGGATATCCAACTTGCAAAGGTAAAACTTGTCAATTATTTTGAATTCGACAATCGATCAAGTGCTCAAGTATGCACCAAGACTTCGAAAAGGAATTGTTCATTCTTGATTCATCATTTTATTACTCCTTGTCTTTATGATGATGATAATATTTTCTTGTGTCAAGCTGTGAATAAAATTTCAGAAAGTTCCTCCTGGTTTAACCTTCATTGTATCACTCGTTTTATTCTTTTGTAAGTGACAACGTGAGGTGGTACCCTCCTCCAGAGGGAGGGCTGATTTGTGATCTTGAGAAATTTTTTTTGAGAAAATGGCCCGATTTGAGGACAAATCATTTTCAAGAAGAGGGGTATGATGCGATCCCGGTCGCATCATGTTTCGGTACATCTCGACGACATCGAGATTGGCCTAAACTCGAGGGGCCCAAATGCAAAATGAGACCTTTAAATTCATTTATGCTGTTGGAATAAAGACTTGATTTATCTTAGTTACTTTAGTCGTTAATTATGTCTTATTTATTAAATACATATTTTAATTATGACATGCATTATGTGTTCTGCATTTAATAAAGTCATACATTATGTGACTCCGATGTTAGTTTAAGCCAGCTTCATTAAATTAAGTATTGCATTAAGTAACTCATTTGTTCATTTAGTTTGCATTTTAAACCATGCATTTAAGCATCTTAGTTTAATAAATGAGTTGCTGGACATTTATTCAACTCATCTTAGTTTAATTAATAAGTGTTTTTGCTGAACTTTATTTAATAGTTGCTTCTTTAAATAATCTAGTTCCTAGGATAATTTATTGATGCATGAATTTAAGTTCATTTAATAATGCTTCTCTTAATTAAACTTGTTGCTGGAATAAGTGATGCATAAGTGTTAGTTCATTTATTTAAGTTAGTTGTTAATCTGTTTTAAGCTTAATAAATGAATAAATGTGACGGTTACATGTGTTAACTGCAGGTGACTTTTTAGCTCCCATCTATTATTATTAAAGGCTGTTATGCATTCAATAAGGTGACTTTTCAAGAGATTTCAGTTACAAAAGAGAGGGTTGTTACAAAGAGGCTTTAAATATCATTAAGAAGTTGTTTCTATCAATTAAAGGAGAGCATTATTCTTCTTTAAATTAGGCAGCAACTTTGTTTCTTCTTCCATAACCGTTTGCTTCATGAGTAATCACTACATGCATTCAATTCTCCATCAAAGAAGCTGGTGTCTTTTCGGTTGCTCATGGAGACTTCAAAAGACTTTGAAAGCAACTTAATTGAAGAAGTAAATCACATTGAAGGCTGGAGTTACTTGGAATAGAATTTCTATAGTTGTGACTTTTCATTAGGCCTCATTATTAGCTTCATTAAAAGTGACCTTTCAGCTAGCTTTCCTTTTGACACTATAAATTCATGTAACCAGCCTTTTGAAGGAACACTTTTTTTTGGAATATTTTTGTTAATGATATTCTGCCAAATTTGTGAGGCAAACTTTTCTCTGTTTTCGTTCAAAGATTTGTTGGCTACCTAGTGTTCTAGTTGTGTCATCCATTTTCTTTGTTGAAAACCGAACTTATCACTACTCGTAGTGTGGCGTTCAAACATACCAAGGTTCCTACTTTTCTAAGTAGCGGGTCGAGGTTCTCATATTCTCCATCTGACCACCTTGAAAACTTATAAACATTTGGGTCAATATTTTATAATATTGGTTCGTGTTTGTTTTTTAGATCATTTTCATTTCCATTCCATTCCATCTTTTCCTTTCATTATAACCAAACCTACAAAAACTTTATATCCATAAATCCATCTACATAAACTTCATATCCATAAACCCATCTTTGAATCCTTTTACATAGCTTTCGCCATTATTTACGTTAAAACATCCTTTTGAACAAATCGAACGCCACTTCTTCGTAGACGATCGGGCAAACTCACATACGACTCGACTCACCCCGAGGCGGATCGTATCAACTCCTGAGCAAAAATTAAAGGGTGCAATTTCCTTACTTCGCGATAAAGTGTACTAGTTGTGGTTAACTGTTAAGGAGGGCACTCAGCTTGATCGCTTAACTTTGGAATTCCTTAAGCCTGCATTCCAGAGCTAGTACGTGGAAGCTAGCTACGTATATGCTCACCGGCATGAGTTTCTGAATCTCACACAAGGTGACCGATCTGTGGCCGAGTATGAGGCTGAGCCGCTATGCTTGAGGTATGATGGCATCAAAATATGAGAGGTGTGTTCATTTTGAGGATGGACTAAGGGATAATCTTAAAGTCTTGATAGCTTCGCAGAAAGAGAACGAGTTTTCGAGTTCTGTGCAGAGGCTTAAGAAAAGGCTAGATTTGATGGGCCAGTTAGAGTAGGGGCTCCTGTTGCTGCAACTGGGTTGCAGCTGTGTGGTGATTGTTGTAGGTACCATTCAGGTGAGTGTTGGAGGATTGGGGACTGTCTAAGGTGTGGATCTTTAGAGCACCATATTAGAGACTGTCCACAGCGGGAAGATTAGACGCAAGCTCTGGGTTTTGTGCAGCCTCAGTGGGCAGTTCAGCAGCCACTTAGGGGTCGTGGACAGGCTAGAGGTGGTAATCGTTTGGGTCGTCAGTGAAGAGCACCAGGAAAAGGTGCTGGTCAGACAGAAGTGAGGTAGACTACACTAGTTTATGCTACACGACATCGAGAGGACAGAGATTCTCCTGACGTCATCACTGGTATATTCTTTATTTTTTATGTACCATTCACTACTTTGATAGATATAGGTTCTACTCATTCCTATGTAGCTAGCATTGTATCTGTAACCTTGGGAGTTACTGTTGAGAGTGCTACTAGTGAGATCACTGTACGAAGTCCGTTGGGGCAGTCTATCTGGGTTAGTAAACTCTATAGGGATGTTCCATTAGAGGCACAAGGTACTATTTTTCTGGCAGATTTGATGGAGCTTCTGTTTGGAGAGTTTAAATTAATTTTGGGCATGGATTGGTTGGTCAAGATTCGGGTTAGTTTAGACTGTGAGACTAGGAGGGACGTTTTGAGGACCAAGGACAATATGAAGGTTGTAGTGATTGGTGAGCATCGAGATTACTTATCTAAAGTGATCCCTGTTCTTATGGCTGAGAAACTGGATCAGAAAGGGTGTGAGGGATACTTGGCTTATGTCAGTGTTTTTGATTCTTAGAACTATTTTTTTTGGAATATCAGAACTGTAAGGGATTTTTAGATGTTTTCCCTGAGGAGTTATAGAGATTACCTCCTAATCAGGAAGTGGAGTTTGGGATTGAGCTCCTATCGGGTACGACTCCAGTGTTCATCGTTCCCTACCGTATGGCACCAAAAGAGGTTACTAAGCTTAAGGCTCAACTGCAAGAGCTTCTACACTGTGGTTTCATTCATCCTAGTGCGTCTTCGTTAGGAGCACCAGTTCTATTTGTTAAGCAGAAGGATGGGACCATGAGAATGTGCATCGATTATTGGCAGTTGAACAAGTTAACTGTGAAGAATAAGTATCCGCTTTCAAGGATTGACGACTTGTTTGATCAGTTCAAAGGGAATTCTGTGTTCTTTAAGATTGATCTTTGATCCGGGTATCATCAGTTGAGGGTTAAGGATGTGGATATTCATAAGACTATGTTTAGGACTTGTTATGGACATTACGAGTTCCTAGTTATGCCTTTTGGTCTGATGAATGCTTTGGCTACATTTATTCATTTGATGAACCGAGTGTTTCAACCTTATTTGGATCAGTTTGTTGTCATTTTCATTAATGATATTTTGGTATATTCTAAGACAGAGGATGAGTGTGATGAGCATCTCAAAATAGTGCTTCAGATTGTTCGTGAGAAGCAGCTTTACGCTAAGCTAAGCAAGTGTAAGTTCTGGTTGAATGAAGTGACTTTCTTGGGGCACGTAATTTTTGCTGAGGGGATTCAAGTTGATCCTCGAAAGATAAAGGTTGTGCTTGATTGGAAATAGCCTAAGAACATGTCAGAGATCCGTAGCTTTTTGGGTTTGGCAGGATACTATCGATGCTTTGTTGAGGGATTTTCTTTGATCGCAGCTCCTCTTACTAAAATTCTGCGTATGACTGTGCCATATGTCTGGACGGATGCACAGCAGTCGAGTTTTGAAAAGCTCAAGTTTGTTCTGACTCAGGTTCTTATTCTGATACGGCCTAAATCTGGTAAGGGGTTTGTGGTCTACAGTGATGCTTTGCACATTGGCTTGGGTGTGTTCTGGTGCAGGATAGTAAGGTTGTGGCTTATGCATCCTGCCAACTTAAGACACATGAAGGGAACTATTTGACACATGATCTTGAGTTGGCTGCGGTGGTTTTTGCATTAAAAATCTGGAGTCATTATCTGTATAGTGGAAGTGTATCATCTATACCGATCATAAGAGCCTCAAGTATCTATTTACTTAGAAGATGTTGAACCCTAGGTAGCGTCGTTGGATTGAACTGCTTAAAGATTATGACTGCACTATAGAGTATCACCTGGTAAGGCTAATGTGGTGGCTGCGCTCTGACCCGTAGAGCGATGACTGATTAGAGGGCGATGTTTTCTCACCTTAGTTTGTTTGATGATGGAAGTTTGTTAGTCAAGTTGCAAGTTAAGCCGACTTGGATTGAGTAGATTCGAGATAAACAGTTAGTTGATGAGACTCTGGGTGTGCGGTTTCGACAGGTTGAGAGTGGCAGCACTTTGGATTTTGGATTGAATAGTATGGGGCATTATGTTTTAGAGGTCGAATTTGTGTGTTGAATGACTCTAATTTGAGACAGTCAATTCTGAAGGAGGCGCATAGTAGCTCTTATGCTATGCATCCTGGTGGTAATAAGATGTATCGTGATCTCTGTGAGTCGTATTGGTGGCCGAGGTTGAACCATGAGGTTACAGATTTCGTTGCTCATTGTCTAATGTGCAGCAAGTTAAGGATGAGCATCAGTTACCTTTGGGTTTGCTACAACCGGTTAAGATTCCCCTTAGGAAATAGGAGCCAGTGACGATGCACTTCGTTAGTGGGTTGCCTTTAACACCCACTAAAAAGGATTCTGTTTGGGTCATCATGGATCGATTGACCAAGTCTACTCACTTCATTCCGCTTCGAACTGATTATTCTATAAAAAAACTAGTGAAGTTGTATATTTCTGAGATAGTAAGACTGCATGGGTTCCTCCCTCAATTATTTTTGATAGAGATCCTCGCTTCACTTCTCAGTTCTGGAAGAAATTGCACGAGGCTCTAGGATCAAGGTTGAACTTCAGTACTGTGTTCCATCCTCAAACCGACAGTCAATCTAAGAGGGTGATTCAGATACTGGAGGATATGCTTCGGTGATTGATTTTTGAGGTAGTTGGGAAGATTATCTGCCTTTAGCTGAGTTCGTTTACAATAATAGTTTCCAAGCTAGTATTCAGATAGCACCTTACGAGGCTTTGTATGGTCATAAGTGTCGTACTCCTTTATGTTAGACTGAGTTGGGTGAACATCGAGTTCTGGGTTTCAAGTTGGTTTCTGAGATTGAGGATAAGGTTTGGCTTATTGGGGATCGTCTGAAAGTGGCTTTTGATAAACAGAAGCCTTATGCGGGTCTGAAGAGGCATGATATTGAGTACCCGATAGGGGACTTCGTATTTCTTAAGGTTTCTCCATGGAAGAAAGTTCTAAGGTTCAATCGTAAGGGCAAGTTGAGCCATAGGTTCATTTGGTCGTACCGGACTCTGAAACACATGGGACCGGTTGCTTATCATTTGGAGCTCCCTCTAGAGTTGGAACGAAGCCACGATGTCTTCCATGTTTTGATGTTGAAGCGATATTGGTTTGACCCTTCTCATGTTGTTTCTGTTGAGGAGATTCAGGTTAGGCCAAATTTGACCTTTGAGGAGGAGCCGGTTCAGATTCTAGATCGTGATGTTAAGGTTCTATGGAGAAAGTCTATACCGTTAGTAAAGGTTCTGTGGCAAAATCATGACACTGAGGAAGCCACGTGAGAACCTGAGGACTCGATGCGACAGCAGTATGCTCATCTGTTCTGATCAAGTAAATTTTCAGGTTGAAATTTCTTTTAGGGGGTAGAGTTGTAACGCCTTGAACATTATATTTTTGCTTTTGTAAAAATATGACATAAAGGTGTATCTGGTTCAATGGTCAAGTGCTCTGGGTGTGTGTGAGAGGTCCTAAGTTCAAGCCCTATCATTAGCAAATTTTGTTATTTTTAGGAATTAAGCCTTATCCTTGATCAATAGGCTTATATTAAATTGATTGTAATTTTATATCAGAAGGAGCTTGCTGGTTCAAGTGGCAAGGTGTTGATGTGTTAGAGGTCCTTTATTTGAATCCCTGCAC
Organism: Gossypium hirsutum; assembly: GCF_007990345.1. Classification (NCBI taxonomy): domain Eukaryota; kingdom Viridiplantae; phylum Streptophyta; class Magnoliopsida; order Malvales; family Malvaceae; genus Gossypium; species Gossypium hirsutum. The sequence continues at coordinate 51,759,416 of NC_053428.1, read as the reverse complement.
GAACATAGGAGTTTATTTTTGCTTGTTTGACTATTAGAGTTTCTGTAAAGCTAAAATTCTGGGATGGATGTGATTGAGGGGTTAGTCAGAGAGATTTGAGGGGATATGGGAGTTATTTGATATTATTTTGATTTCTTTTCTTTATATTTTTCAAAATTTTCTCTCTCATCTTCAAAATTTTCTTATCTGACATTTTTCCATCTTTTCTTTTGGTTCCTTGGAATTTTTTCCTCTTCCGGTAAAACCTTTACTTCATCTTCCTTCTTTTTCAACTCGGTGGGTGATTCTATCGTCGAATTGTGCTTCTGGGTCGTTGGGTTTCTACTTGGTTGGTAAGTGAGTTTTGTTTCTATGATTGTTGGTTTCAGATTTTGGGCGATGGAAATTTTTAGTAATCAATTAATGTTAATTTCGTTTAGGAGCATATTGTGAAGCAGGGAATTGCACATCGTCGGTTTAGTGTGCTTTGGGGTGATTTATCATCGATGGTAAGTCAGTTTTGTATTGGTTCGAGTAGGAAATTTGTTAAAATGATTTACTAAATCGATGTTAGATACTCTGTTTAAAGGTTTTGGATGGCTCGGGAGTGGTTTCACATCGAATTATTACCAGGTGTGTAACCGAAACTTAAAAAAAAAGGATTCGATGAAAGCCAAAATTGCAACCTGTCGACGCCGCACGGTCGTGTGTTAGGCCGTGTGAGACAACATGACTGTTGTCCGACAAAGACCAGGCCGTGTGCAAGACACGACTGGGTGATGGTTGGAGTAACGGGCTAGGCCAAGTTGGGTATGTGGGACACATAGACGTGTAGGCCCCTCACAGGCAGTCCACATGGGCGTATGGATTTTTGGGCTAGGCCGTGTGATCCACACGGGCATGTGGACCCATTTATCTGAGTTTTTCCCTAAGGTTACATGAGTCGTCTCAAACAACTATGGGCCTACTCTAGGGTTGGTGAGGGCTAAACAAACCCTAAACTTGATGATCTAATCGCTTGATACTGATCTGATTAGGATACTGATGCACGTCTACTTGCACTATTATCCACATATCTTTTATTTCTGTACGCTTATATGTAAGCATGTGAGCTTGTTAAACCGTTTATCTATATTTGTATATTTCTATATCTAATATTAGGGATGGGATGATGTATATCGGAGGAAGTGTTTCGAAAGGCAATTTTAGCCTATTATTCTGGCAGCATCGCTACGTTGTATCTATTATATGGCACATCGGTACAACAAGGTGTGTAGGGATGGGTGGGTGTTTTGAACCCCACATGGTGTGTAGGGATGGTCGGAGATGGTGTGTAGAGGATGGGGGTAAGATATCTATCTTTCTGGTTGTGTGAATGCTTAATTCTATGGGGTTATTGACTAAGTTTACGTAAACTCACTCTCTTCTATTTATTCTGCACAGGTAATCCATAGAGTTAGACAGATTGATGTAGTAGAGGACTCGATGGTGACCACTCGCTATTACTGTTTAATTTTGTTTTATGGTTTTACTTAAGTTTTGGCATCGAGATTTGAAAGGTTGTATTTTCTAGGACTCTCTGGACTCTTTTAAACTGTTTGGCTTCGGTTTTGGGTTTTTGGATTTACCTTGCTTATTACTATGAGGGTTTTACCTGAAACATGATTTTCTAAAAAAATGTGAACTGTTTTCCTTAAACATGACGATTTTCCTAAGCTTCCGCTAAGGGTTTTACCTGAAACATGATTTTCTAAAAAAATGCGAACTGTTTTCCTTAAACACGACGATTTTCCTAAGCTTCCGCTAAAATGAAACATATTAAGGCAAGTCGACTAATTGAATATATGTCTTGAAATAAAAGAAAGCAATTAAGGGTTTATAAGCTTAAGGTTTTTATCGAGGTAGCTCCATTTTCAAAATCCCTTCCTTGTGACATCCCTAGATTTAGCTTTAATGTCTAGGCCGGGTTTGGGGTGTTACATCTCCATTTCACCACGTAGACTCATAGAGTCAAACATGTCCCAAAAGTGGTGAAGCGTTTAGCTAACACTCTCATTATTTCCACTCACATGTCCCGTTGAAGGGAGCTTAGCTTTCATTCCCTTATCCTTCCAAACATGCCTCAGGGCCTCAACTGTAACACCCCTTACCCAAGACCGTCACCGGAGTCGAGCACGAGGCGTTACTAGACTTATCTTACCTCTTCAGGGCATAAAAAAAATTTACTTTTAAAAAAATATTAATTCGCTCAGATTCATCAAATATTAATTTGCAATTGGAATGGTTCAGGACCAAACCAGAAACATTAAAAATTTTCCAATTACACAAATCAAAACAATTGATTTCACTATTCACAATAAAACTGTCCATCTACATAACAGTCACTAAATTAATTATAACTCGAGTTACAAAACTCAAAATTTAAATCCGTAAACTTTCCCTAAAACTAGACTCATATATCTTCTTACCATAATTTTTCCAGAATTTTTAGTTTGACCAATTAGTACAGTTTATTCAATAAATGTTTCCCAGTTATGCAGTTCAGTGGATCTGACCTCTCTTCACTAAAAATCGAGTATCTCATTATACAGAAATTGGATGATGTTTCTGTTTATTTCTAATGAAAATAGAGTTACTAAAAAATCTAGAAATATAAAATTTTATTTATAATTTTTTAAAAAAATTTCTAGTTATTTTCCAAAGTTGGAACAGGGAATCACGAAGTCACTCTGAACCAGTCTTATAGAAATTTAAATATCTTAGAATATAAACATCCTTTGCTTGCTCTGTTTCTTTCCTATATTTAATTCCATATCTTATTAACCATTTAATTCCATTTCTACAATTTTTAGTGATTTTTCAAAACCACGTCACTGCTGCTGTTTCCTAACCGTTCCATGGCCAACTCTTACTCTTTCATAGTTTCTTTACATCAAACCTCATTTAGACATACATAATACCAAAACATGTTCTTATTTAGCCATATCATAAGCTAATCATTATCAAGTATTCACATGCCATTCTTTAATCATATCTTAAGGACATACACACAAAATAGCCAAGTCCCTAAACATGCCATAACTTAAAGTATTTCTAGTTACAAAATACCGAGATAACTCGTTGATAGTGTGAGGCGATCTCCAACGTGCTTATGATTTTCCAAGTTGGCTTTACGATAATATAAAAAAAAGAGAGAAAAGAAAGGGAGTAAGCATAAAATTTAGTAAGTTTGCATGTAAATAAATAACAGCATTCTAAATGGATTATCAAGATAACCTGAACCTATCGAACATGGACTTATCTTACCTTCCCTTTGGTACACTCTTTGAATTTTCCGTTGAACCATTTGGAATGCTAAGGATACACAGGTACCTTTTCTTTTTAAACTTACCATTGCCATGTCTTGACATGGTCTTATATGGTATCCTTGCCTTATGAACTCACTATTGCCATGCCTTGCCATGGTCTTACATGGGATCTTTGCCTTATAGTAGTTTATCAATGCCATGTCTTGACATGGTCTTACATGATTTCCTTGTCTTGTTAAACTTACCAATGCCATGCCTTGGCATGGTCTTACTTGGTATCCTTAAACGCTAATGTCATGTATTCTACACATTCCTAAGGTTCAACCGGGAGCTTTTAAGTATCATTTCTCCGTCAATTCTTGCTTGAATCATCAAGAAATAAATTTACAAAATAAATATATAGATGCTGAAAAATAACATCATTAATTATAAATAATAAAAAATTGCATTTATTTACCGTAAACTTACCTCGATACAAAATACGATCAAATCTTTTAATTTAGTCTTCAACCTTTTTCTTTCCTTGGTCTAACCCCGAATTTCGTTCTTCTTGATCTATAATAGAAAATTTAACTTATTTAATATTCATATTTATCAAAACAGTCCTTAACTCTAATTTTGGAAAAAATACGATTTTACCCCTAAACTTTTGCATATTACACTTTTGCCCCAACGCTTGGAAATGAAACTTTATCCGTAATTCTTATGTTTTATGACATGCTGATCATTTATTTACCTACAGCAACTTTAAATTCCCACTCTAAATGTACTTATGACCATTACGTATTTTTACCGATAATAAAATTTTACTCGTTTTCGCTTAAAATCGCTTAGCTCAAGTCATTTAACATGAATTCAAGCTTCATATTCTACCATAAAACATCAAAATAAACACATTTCACTTATGGGTATTTTTCCAAATATGAACCCTAGGTTAAATTATTTTTAGAATAAGCTAAATCAAGTTACCGAGACTCAAAAACGTAAAGAACATTAAAAACGGGGCTTGGAATCACTTACTATGAAGCTTGGAAGCTTGAAAAACCCTAGCTATGAAGAACCCTTGAAATTTCGGCCTAATGAAGAAGATGGGCACATTTTGCCATCTTTTCCCTTTTTTAATCTTTTAATTGCCAAATGACTAAAATACCCTTCATTAAAACTTTAGTTATCTTTATCTATGTATGTCCATTTTTTTCCATGAAATCTTAATGGTATAATTTTCATTGAAGGACCTCTACTTCAATTATACTCTTCAATTTAATCCTTTAGCATCTAAAACTCATATTTATCAACTTTTGCAATTAAGCCTTAGTAGGCAAATTAAGCATGCTATCTATAAAATTTTCCATCGATACTCTAACACATGCATCTAATCACTAGGTAAATTATAAAAATTAATCGAAATAAACTTTTATATCTCAGATTTGTGGTTTTGTGACCACTATTTTCTTTAGGCCCTATTTTGGGATGTTACATTTCTCCCCCTTTCAGGGATTTTCGTCCTCGAAAATCTTACCTATGAAAAGATTTGGATATTGTTGTCGCATAACCTCTTCAAGCTCCCATGTAGCCTCGTCTACCCCATGCCTATTCCATAATACTTTTACAAGTGCAATACTTTTTTTCCTTATTTGCTTGACTTTTTGAGCTAAAATCTTTATCGGTTCTTCACCGTAAGTCATATCTTGCTGAATCTCAACCTCTGTCTGTGAAATCACATGTGAAGGATCAAAACGATAACAACATAACATGGACACATAGTACACATCATGAATCTTCTCTAACTCTGGCGGCAAAGCTAATCGGTATGCTAATGGTCCAACTCTTTCAGTCACCTCAAATGGTCCAATAAAACGTGGACTTAGTTTGCCTTTCTTGCCAAATCTAAAGACTTTCTTCCACGGGGATACTTTCAAGAACACTTTGTCACCAACTTGATACTCAATCTCTTTTCTTTTCAAGTTTGCATAAGTCTTCTTTCTATCTGAAGCTACTTTCAAGCAATCTCTGATAACCTTCACTTTCTCTTCAGTTTCTTTAACTAAATCAACCCTGTAAATCTGATTTTCTTTAAGCTCTGTCCAATACAAAGGTGTGTGACATTTACGTCCATACAAAGCTTCATAAGGTTCCATTTTCAAACTCGACTGGTAACTATTATTATAAGTAAACTCTACCAACAGAAAATATTTCTCACAACTACCTTGAAATTCTAAGACATAACATCTGAGAATATCCTCGAGTATCTGAATAACTCTTTCTGACTGACCATCGGTCTGAGGATGGAAAGCTGTACTGAAACTCAACTTTGTGCCCAAAGCTTCCTGTAACTTCTTCCAAAACCGTGAAGTGAATCTTAGGTCTCTATCTGAAATAATCGATAACGGTATTCCATGTAGTCTGACTATCTCTGAAATATATAACTTGGCCCACTTGTCAAGTGAATAATCCATACGAATTGGAATAAAATGAGCTGACTTCGTCAGCTTATCAATCACAACCCATACTGCATCTTTCGTTCTTAGTGTCAACCGCAATCCTGTCACAAAATCCATGGCAACTTGGTCCCATTTCCACTCAGGAACTAACACATGCTGCAATAAAACTGAAGGTACTTGATGTTCAGCTTTTACCTCCTAACAAATCAAGCATCTAGGAACAAACTCTGAGATATCTCTCTTCTTTCCTACCCACCAATACATTTTCTTCAAATCATTATACATCTTTGTACTACCTGGAAAAATAGACAAAGAACTGCTATGTACTTCCTCTAAAATCTTTTGAATAAGCTCATCATTCTTTGGTACACATATCTGATTTCTGAACATTAAACAATCGTTAGAACTGATCTAAAAATCTGACTCTATACCCGACTCACACTGAGCTCTTTTGGCTTGCAACTCACTGTCATCTTTCTGAACTTCACAAATTTCTTCAAGAAACATTGGCTTAGCTCTTAATTCGGCTAAGATAGAACCATGATCCGATAAGGTTAAACTAGTATTCAAAGCTCTTAATGCAAATAAAGATTTTCTACTCAAAGCATCAGGAACTACGTTTGCCTTACTTGGGTGATAATCGATCACTAGTTCATAATTGTTAATGAACTCTAGCCATCTTATTTTCTTGAAGATCAAATCTTTCTAAGTCATCAAGTATTTCAAACTTTTATGATCAGTAAATATTCGGCACTTCTCACCATACAAGTGATGTCTCCAGATTTTCAATGCAAATACAATGGCAGCTAGTTCTAAATCATGTATCGGATAATTTTTCTCGTGTGGCTTTAGCTGTCTAGAGGCATAAGCAATTACCTTTCCTTCCTGCATAAGTACACAACCTAGTCCATTCAAGGACGCTTCACTGTAAATCACAAACTCTTTACCCGGTTCTGGTTTTACTAAGACAGGAGCTTCAGTCAACAATGCTTTTAACTTGCCAAAAATTTGTTGACACTTTTTAGTCCATTCAAACTTGACATTTTTCTGTAGTAATCTTGTCAATGGAGTAGCTATCATGGAAAATCCCTCTCTACAAATAGTCGATAATAATCGGTGAGACCAAGAAAACTTCTGACCCCTAATACATTCCTGTTAGGCTTCCAATCAACAATGGCTGAAATCTTGCATGGATCAACTCTAATACCTTCACCTGAGACTATATGTCCAGGAAATCCGACTTCCCGTAACCAGAAATCACCTTTGCTAAACTTGGTGTAAAGCTGATTACTCTCAAAGTCTATAAAATTGTTCTCAAATGCTCTGGATGCTCAGTCTTATCTTGAGAATAAATCAAGATATCATCAATGAACACAACAACAAATTTATCCAAGTAAGGTATGAAAACTTGATTCATTAAGCCCATGAAAATGGTAGGGGCATTAGTCAAGCCAAATGGCATCACAAGGAACTCATAATGGCCATACATAGTTCGAAAAGTAGTCTTCGGAACATCTGAATCTTTATGTAAGGCCCTCACACCCGAGACCGTCACCAGAGTCGAGCTTGAGGTGTTACTAAACTTAATTCATTAATTAAATAGCTCAAAAAATTTATTTTTAAAATTTCCAGACAAGCTGGCCAACTGTGTCACAGTCGCTTAAAAATTCATATCTCGAGTTCCAAAACTAGAAATTAAGATCTATAAATGTTTCCTGAAACTATACTCATATATCTATCTAATATTTTTTTTCTAGAATTTTTGGTCAAGCCAATTAGTACAGTTTATTAGTTAAAGTCTCACCTATTTCAGGGTTCGACTACTCTGACCCTTGTGTATTACGAATCAGATATCTCCCTATACAGAGTTTCAATGATTATGCCGTTTGTTTCTCATAAAACTAGAGTCAATAAGGAATCTTTACATATAAATTACAGCTCCTAATTATGTTTTTAAAATTTATGGTAGATTTTTAAATTTGGAACAGGGAATTCAGAGATCACTATGATACTGTTCCACAAAAACATAAATATCTCATAACTTATAACTCATTTACCTATTTTGCTCCATCCATATGAAAATAGACTCATCAAGATTAGATTTCATAACTTATTCATCATTTAATTCCATTTCTTGTGACAGCCCAAAATTGACCCTAGTCGGGAAGTGGTTTCGGGACCACTAAACCGAGTCATAAAAATAATTAACCGTCATAATTGATGCTCATTATATGTACATGTGCATGTGTGAAAATTTCGTGTTTGAATTTTGTTAATTGTAAGTGAATTTTATCAAATAGGACTTATGTGAGAAAATTTTGAAATGTGCTAGGCAAATGCAAAGTGGCCTATTAATGCATATTGTGAAAATGATGGGTTTACATGTCAATTTACCCAAATTAAGGCATAGTGGCCGGCCATGCTATGAGTGGAAACATGTCACAAACATGTTATGTTAGTGAGGTATGTTAGGAAAAATAAAATAAGGAGTATGGGTAATAAAGAAATGGAAACAAAAAAAATGTGTGGTTGTTTCCCCCCCATTGTCGTGAGTTAAAGAAAAGAAAAGAAAAATTTTGTTCATCCTTTTTCATCTTCTTTTGGCCGAAAATTCTAAGGAAGGAGGAAGGAGTTCTTGCTTCATGTGGGTTTGGAAGAGGATTAGGAGGAGGTTTGGCCATACTTGTATCTAGATCAAGGTATGTTTGAGGTTATGCCATGAGATTCATGCATGTTTTAGTTGCTAGCTTGAGTTCTAATTAGCCCGTGGTTCAAATCTTTGCTATGTCATGGGGATGATATTCGGCCTAGGTGGATTTTGTGTTAATGCCATTGCATGCTAAATATGAAGCTTGTTAATGATGCATGTGATGGTGGATTGATGATTCTTGAATCTTCTTTTTAGCATTTTTGAGTGAGCACATATGTGCATTGGTTGCTAGATGGAGAAGAATCGGCTAGCAAGTTGTGTGCTAAGGCCGAATATAATTTTTGTATATTAATGAGTAAGGCATGTGTTAAATTGATGGAAAGGGAGAGGATGCTTTACTAGTGTATATATGTGTGTATTAGCCAAGTTTTGAACTTGAAACAAAATGGTGTTTAGTCAATACAAGTGACCATACTTGTAGAATGTATTAAGTGTTGCAATCGGCCCCAACATAGACATGCATATTCGGCCATAGGAAGGAGATTGGTGTTGCATGTATTCTGTTAGAGGCAAGCATATTGATGCTTTTGTCTTGGCTTAGAAAATTCGGCCAAGGGGGAAAATTAGCCAAAATGTTGAGTTTGATTCATGATTCCGTACATATGTGACTTTAATGTCCAATGTATAAATATGGGCTAAGTACCTTGAGCTTCTCTTTTGATGTTCGAATGAATTGTATTAAATTGCTTGATGTGATTAAAAATGCGTATGACCATTGTGTATTTGAGCTAAAAGGGTGGCCATATGACCTATCAAACTCCTTGTCATATTCGGCCATAAGCTAGCAAAATGAGACTTTAATGAGTTAAATTTGTTTGAATTAGCTCAAGAGCTTAGAGGACCCCAGTTGGATAAGGGAAAGGAAAAAGTGGTCGAGTAGCCATAGGAATCGTTCGACAACATTCGAGGTAAGTTCTTGAGTAAAAGAGCTTAAATTATGATTTGATTAGATCATGTTTTAAGCAAATCAAAATCATGCTCCTTGTGTGTGGCTATTGAGCCGAAATTGCAAGAATGATAAGTGTCTTGTGTTTGAGTTTTGCTAACGAAAACGAAATACGAATGTGCCATGATTTATTGTTAAATGTGCATGGTTATTTGAATGATGTCCGGGCTAAGTCCCGAAGGCTTTGTGCTAAGTGACCATATCCGGACTAAGATCCGAAGGCATTTGTGCGAGTTACTAAATCCGGGTTAAGTCCCGAAGGCATTTGTGCGAGTTACTAAATCCGGGTTAAGTCCCGAAGGCATTTGTGCGAGTTACTATAACCGGGCTATGTCCCGAAGGCATTTGAACGAGTAGCTATATCCGGTTAAATTCCGAAGGTACGTGATTTGGGAATGAATGATCTTGCTGTAAAAATTTCAGTTAATACGCTTGAAACATCCCAACATTGAGGTATGTTTCGTATGTGCTTTGAATTAGTTGAGCCCTTACAAATAAGTATTCGCTCAGTTGATAAATGAGCTACCGGCCTTTGGCTAAGTTGATCTTTGTGTATGAATAAAAGCGTTGGTAATGTGAAGTAAGTATGATATTGAAAAATTGTGCATATGAAATTATCCGTTTAGCTACATGAATGCTATACTTTTGTTGTGCTGGAATCCCTTGCTCAAAACTTACTAAGCATAAATTGCTTACTCCGTCTCCTTGATTCTCTGTTTTATAGATTTTGGTTCTCCAGCTATCGGACTCGGGATTTTGAAGTCGAAGTCGCCCACACTATCAAAGCCCCCCCCTTTTGGTACAATTTTGGTTGAACTTCGAAATGGCATGTATAGGACTACCCTTTTTGTTGGGGGTCATGGACCCTTTGGACTTGTATAATTTTGGATAGCCATGCGAAAATGGCTTATATATGTTTGAGTATAATGTTATAATCAGTTGGTATGGATATGGTTATTGAGAGGTGTGGATATACTTAACAAGGATTGGCCATGGGAATGGTTAATCACTATCATAATTTGTGCTATTTATGCTAAAAGGGTTAGTTGAATCATGGAAACTATGAAATAGGTAAAGTCTACCTTAAAGGCAGATGCTGACAGCAGCAGTGATGTAGATTTGGAAAATCACTAAAAATAGTAGGAAGGGAATTAAATAGTGAATAAATTATGTAAACGAACCTTGATGAATCTATTTTCATAGGAAAGTAACGAAACGATGATATGGACAGTATGTTAAGATATATTCAGGTTCTCGTAAGACAGGGCCAGAACGGTTTCTGGATTCCCTGTTTCGACTTTGGAAATTCATTATAAATTAACCAGAGATAATTAGGAGTCATGCCATATATTTATAGATTCCTCTTTGAGTCTAGTTTCTATAGAAACAAACTACATCAGTATTGAAGCCCTGTACAGGGAGATATCCAAGTCGTAATGCACAAAGGTCAGTGTAGTCGATCCCTGTAACATGAGACACTTTGACTAATAAACTGTACTAATTGGCCCAACCAAAAATTTTAGAAAAACCTATGTAGATGGGCATATGAGTCTAGTTTCAGGGAAAATTTACGGAACTGGATTCCGAGTTTCTGAACTCAAGATATGATTTTTAAAGCGACTAGTACGTAGATTGGCAGTGTCTGGGAAATTTGTTTACAAGTGGTTAAAGTCTGTTAACACCTCGTGTTCAACTCCGGTGACGGTCTCGGGTTCTGGGTGTTACATTTGATTGGTATCAGAGCTACGGTTTAGTCGATTCTAGGGCTACCGTAATGCGTTGGGTCTAGCTATACATGCCATTTTATGTGATTATTTGATAGTGTGCTGATTTCTGACAATTGTAAATGTGTTTATTTATAGTAATGGATCCCGATCCCAACCGAGCGGTAGCTGATGATCTTGAGAGTGTAGCGCCTGCTCCCGCACAAGGGACAGCGCCGGCGGACTCTCAACAATGATGAAGCTAGACAAGCTTTCTATAGCGTGATGAGTGATCGGTTCAACCAATACATTCGAACTAATACGGCTGTTCCACAACCTCCATTCCCGACTAATACCACCCCCGTACCTACAATACCTCCGGAAACTGACCAAATAAGGTCAAATAAGCCCCCAGTTGACAGAATCCGAAAACATGGGGCTACTGAATTTAAAGCTACGGATAGCGATGATGTCGAGCAAGCTGAATTTTGGTTGGACAACACTATCCGGGTACTCGATGAGCTATCTTGTACACCCGATGAATGCCTAAAGAGTACTATCTCCTTGCTACGCAATTCTGCCTACTATTGGTGGAGTACTCTGACTTCTGTTGTACCCCGAGAGCAAGTAACTTGGGAGTTTTTCCAAACTGAGTTTCGGAAAAAGTATATCAGTCAGAGATTTGTTGATAAAAAACGGAAGGAATTTCTTGAGCTTAAGCAAGGTTCTATGTCAGTTACTGATTACGAGCGAAAATTTGTTAGACTTAGTAGGTACGCTCGGGAATGTGTTTCGTCCGAGGCTATCATGTGTAAACGCTTCGAGGATGGGCTGAATGAAGATATAAAAATGTTCGTGGGCATTCTTGAAATACGAGAGTTCGTAATACTTGTCGAGCGAGCTTGTAAAGCCGAAGAGCTTAGAAAAGAAAAACAAAAAGTTGATGTGGGAACTGGAGAGTTTCGTAAAAGATCCTCGGGAAGGTCTCTTCAACAGGCATCGAAGAAATTTCGAGATGATGTGGGCCGGTCTAGAGGCACTTCGGGCCTTTTTAGACGAGATCATGATCGACCCCCTGTGGGTACACGAGGCACTTCGGTCGCCAGTGTTGGGAATGAACGTCGAGACAGAACGAAATGTCGATATTGCGGTAAATGGCATTCGGGGAGTTGTAGATTCCCTGACTGCTCCTGTTACAAGTGCGGATCAGTTGACCACTTCATTAAAGATTGCCCGAGGTTGTCTGAATAGAATGTAAATCAGAGTGGGAAACCGGGTGCTACCACTGCTCGAGGTAGACCATCTGGAAATACGGGCAAAGCTAGTGGTGGTCAGAGAGGATCTAGAGATGCTACGACCAGATCCGAGGCTCGTGCGCCTGCTAGAGCTTATGCTATACGTGCCCGCGAGGATGCTTCTTCGCCTGATGTTATTACCGGTACTTTTACTCTCTTTGATACTAATATATTGCATTGATTGACCCCGGTTCTACTCATTCTTACATATGTGAAACCTTAGCATCTAGTAAGACTTTACCTATTGAGTCTACTGAGTTCGTAATTCGGGTGTCAAATCCCTTGGGTCGTTATGTGCTTGTCGACAAAGTGTGTAAGAAATGTCCCCTAGTAATTCGAGGTTCCTGTTTTCCGGCGGACTTGATGCTTTTGCCGTTTGATGAATTTGATGTTATTCTTGGTTTGGATTGGTTGACCGCGCATGATGCGGTTGTGAATTGCAAAAGCAAGACTATTGATTTGAGGTGTGCAAATAACGAGATGATCCGAGTTGAGTCTACGGACTTAAAGGGGTTGTCAGCGGTAATATCCTCAATGTTGGCCTAGAAATATGTAAGAAAAGGGTGCGAAGCATACCTTGCATATGTACTTGATGACAAAGAATTAGAAAAGAAACCCGAATCTGTGCCGATGGTTTGTGAATACCCGGATGTTTTTCCTGAAGAATTACCGGGTTTACCACCTGTTCGGGAGATAGAGTTTGGTATTGAGCTTGTACCTCGGACTACGCCGATTTCGATAGCTCCGTATCGCATGGCACCAACCGAGTTAAAAGAGTTGAAAGCTCAGTTGCAAGAATTGACGGATAGAGGTTTTGCTCGACCAAGTTTCTCACCTTGGGGTGTTCCAGTATTGTTCGTGAAAAAGAAGGACGGAACCATGAGGTTGTGCATTGACATCGTCAACTGAATAAAGTGACGATAAAGAATAAATATCTGTTACCGCGTATTGATGATTTGTTTGATCAACTAAAAGGAGCCTCAGTGTTCTCAAAAATAGATTTGAGATCGGGCTATTATCAGTTGCGAATTCGAGATTCGGACATACCCAAAACTGCCTTCAGAACGAGATATGGTCACTACGAATTCTTAGTGATGCCGTTTGGGCTCACTAATGCCCCTGCGGTATTTATGGATTTGATGAATCGGATCTTCAGACCATATTTGGATCGGTTCGTAGTTGTGTTCATTGATGACATCTTGGTCTATTCAAGAGATGAGACCGAACATGCTGAGCACCTGAGACTAGTGTTGCAAATTTTGCGGGATAAGCAGTTATATGATAAGTTCAGTAAGTGTGAGTTCTGGTTAAGAGAGGTTAGCTTCTTGGGTCACGTGGTATCTGCATCGGGTATTCGAGTTGACCCAAACAAAATTTCAGCCATACTTAACTGGATACCTCCAAGAAATATTCCTGAGGTTCGGAGCTTTTTGGGACTCGCCGGTTATTACCGACGATTTGTCAAAGGTTTCTCGATGATAGCCACACCAATGACGAAGCTACTTCAAAAGGATGTTAAGTTCGAATGGATGGAGAAATGTCAGAAAAGTTTCGATCAACTGAAAACTTATTTGACTGAAGCTCCAATTTTAGTGCAACCCGAATCAGGCAAAGAGTTTGTCATTTATAGTGACGCATCCCTACTTGGGTTGGGTTGCGTATTGATGCAAGAAGGTCGAGTGGTGGCCTATGCGTCGAGACAATTAAAGCCACATGAGAAAAATTATCCGACCCATGATCTTGAACTAGCTGCCATCGTATTTGCTTTAAAAATATGGCGACATTACTTATTTGGTGAAAAGTGCCATGTATTTTCGGATCACAAAAGTCTCAAATATTTGATGACTCAAAGAGACTTAAATCTGCGACAAAGACGTTGGCTTGAGTTGTTGAAAGATTACGAGCTTGTCATTGATTACCACCCGGGAAAGGCTAATGTGGCTGCAGACGCCTTAAGCCGGAAATCATTGTTTGCTTTACGAGCGATGAATGTGCACTTGTCTATTCTACCCGACAATGTGTTAGTAGCTGAATTAAAAGCCAAACCATTATTGATTCATCAAATTCGTGAAGCCCAGAAAGTTGATGATGAATTGGTTGCAAAAAGGGCTGAGTGTGTTCCGAACAAGGAATCGGAGTTTCAAATTGATGATGATGATTGTTTGCGGTTCAAAAGTCGTTTGTGTGTTCCAAAGAATTCGGAACTCATTTCGATGATTCTGAACGAAGCCCATTGTAGCCGAATGTCAATTCACCCGGGGAGTACGAAAATGTACAACGATTTGAAACGTCGGTTTTGGTGGCATGGTATGAAACGAGACATCTCCGACTTTGTTTCGAGATGTTTAATATGTCAACAAGTGAAAGCAGAACATCAAGTGCCTTCAGGATTACTTCAGCCGATCATGATACCCGAGTGGAAATGGGATCGAGTCACAATGGACTTTGTGTCCGGACTGCCATTGTCAGCAAGTAAGAAAGATGCGATTTGGGTTGTTGTCGATAGACTGACTAAGTCGGCTCACTTTATCCCCGTGCGTACGGATTTTTCATTGGATAAACTAGCTGAATTGTACGTTTCTCAGATTGTGAGATTACACGGGGTACCTATTTCTATCGTGTCGGATAGAGATCCGAGATTCACCTCACGATTTTGGAAGAAATTGCAAGAAGCTTTGGGTACCAAGCTGCATTTTAGCACTGCTTTTCACCCCCAAACCGATGGTCAATCTGAGCGGATAATTCAGATACTTGAGGATATGTTGAGATGTTGCATCCTCGAGTTCAGTAGTTCATGGGAACGGTGTTTACCTTTGATTGAATTCGCTTACAACAATAGTTTTCAATCAAGTATTAAGATGGCACCTTACGAGGCTTTGTACGGTCGTAAATGCCGTACACCATTGTTTAGGACCGAGCTCGGTGAAAGTAAAATTTTTGGAGTTGATTTGATTAAAGATGCCAAACAGAAAGTAAAGGTAATCCGTGAAAGTCTGAAGGCAGCCACAGATCGTCAAAAATCGTATGCGGATTTGAAACGAAAAGACATTGAATATTAGGTGGGAGATAAAGTGTTTCTTAAAGTTTCGCCTTGGAAAAAGGTACTCAGATTTGGCCGTAAGGGCAAGTTGAGCCCGAGATTCATTGGGCCGTACGAAATCTTCGAACGAGTTGGTCCGGTTGCGTATAGATTGATTTTGCCCCCTGAACTTGAAAAGATTCACGATGTCTTTCATGTTTCGATGCTTCGACGTTATAGATCCGATCCGTCACATGTGATTAATCCCTCAGAAGTTGAAATTCAATCTGACTTGAGTTATGAAGAAGAACCGATTCGTATCCTAGCTCGTGAAGTGAAAGAGTTGCGAAACAAAAGGGTTCCGTTAGTTAAGGTGTTATGGCTCAAACACGGGACCGAGGAAGCTACTTGGGAAACCGAGAGCTCGATGAAAGAATGATACCCAAACCTATTTACCGGTAAGATTTTCGGGGACGAAAATTTCTTAAGTGGGGGAGAGTTGTGACAGCCCAAAATTGACCCTAGTCGGGAAGTGGTTTCCGGACCACTAAACCGAGTCATAAAAATAATTAACCGTCATAATTGATGCTCATTATATGTACATGTGCATGTGTGAAAATTTCGTGTTTGAATTTTGTTAATTGTAAGTGAATTTTATCAAATAGGACTTATGTGAGAAAATTTTGAAATGTGCTAGGCAAATGCAAAGTGGCCTATTAATGCATATTGTGAAAATGATGGGTTTGCATGTCAATTTACCCAAATTAAGGCATAGTGGCCGGCCATGCTATGAGTGGAAACATGTCACAAACATGTTATGTTAGTGAGGTATGTTAGGAAAAATAAAATAAGGAGTATGGGTAATAAAGAAATGAAAACAAAAAAAAAATGTGTGGTTGTTCCCCCCATTGCCGTGAGTTAAAGAAAATAAAAGAAAAATTTTGTTCATCCTTTTTCATCTTCTTTTGGCCGAAAATTCTAAGGAAGGAGGAAGGAGTTCTTGCTTCATGTTTGGTTTGGAAGAGGATTAGGAGGAGGTTTGGCCATACTTGTATCTAGATCAAGGTATGTTTGAGGTTGTGCCATGAGATTCATGCATGTTTTTAGTTGGTAGCTTGAGTTCTAATTAGCCCATGGTTCAAATCTTTGCTATGTCATGGGGATGATATTCGGCCTAGGTGGATTTTGTGTTAATGCCATTGCATGCTAAATATGAAGCTTGTTAATGATGCATGTGATGGTGGATTGATGATTCTTGACTCTTCTTTTTAGCATTTTTGAGTGAGCACATATGTGCATTGGTTGCTAGATGGAGAAGAATCGGCTAGCAAGTTGTGTGCTAAGGCCGAATATAATTTTTGTATATTAATGTGTAATGCATGTGTTAAATTGATGGAAAGGGAGAGGATGCTTTACTAGTGTATATATGTGTGTATTAGCCAAGTTTTGAACTTGAAACAAAATGGTGTTTAGTCAATACAAGTAACCATACTTGTAGAATGTATTAAGTGTTGCAATCGGCCCCAACATAGACATGTATGTTTGGCCACATGAATAAGTACATAAGCTATGTGTATGTTCGGCCATAGGTAGCCTATTGATGGCTTTAGCTTGAATTAGAAAATTCGGCTAAGGGGAAATATTAGCAAGTATGTTGAGTTCGATTCGTGATTTCGTACACATGTGACTCTAATGTCTAATGTATATATGGGCTAAGTACCTTGAGCTTCTCTTTTGATGTTCGAATGAATTGTATTAAATTGCTTGATGTGATTAAAAATGCGTATGACCATTGTGTATTTGAGCTAAAAGGGTGGTCATATGACCTATTAAACTCCTTGTCATATTCGGCCATAAGCTAGCAAAATGAGACTTTAATGAGTTAAATTTGTTTGAATTAGCTCAAGAGCTTAGAGGACCCCAGTTGGATAAGGGAAAGGAAAAAGTGGTCGAGTAGCCATCGGAATCGTTCGACAACATCCGAGGTAAGTTCTTGAGTAAAAGAGCTTAAATTATGATTTGATTAGATCATGTTTTAAGCAAATCAAAATCATGCTCCTTGTGTGTGGCTATTGAGCCGAAATTGCAAGAATGATAAGTGTCTTGTGTTTGAGTTTTGCTAACGAAAACGAAATACGAATGTGCCATGATTTATTGTTAAATGTGCATGGTTATTTGAATGATGTCCGGGCTAAGTCCCGAAGGCTTTGTGCTAAGTGACCATATCCGGACTAAGATCCGAAGGCATTTGTACGAGTTACTAAATCCGGGTTAAGTCCCGAAGGCATTTGTGCGAGTTACTAAATCCGGGTTAAGTCCCGAAGGCATTTGTGCGAGTTACTAAATCCTGGTTAAGTCCCGAAGGCATTTGTGCGAGTTACTATAACCGGGCTATGTCCCGAAGGCATTTGAACGAGTAGTTATATCCGGTTAAATTCCGAAGGTACGTGATTTGGGAATGAATGATCTTGCTGTAAAAATTTCAGTTAATACGCTTGAAACATCCCAACATTGAGGTATGTTTCGTATGTGCTTTGAATTAGTTGAGCCCTTACAAATAAGTATTCGCTCAGTTGATAAATGAGCTACCGGCCTTTGGCTAAGTTGATCTTTGTGTATGAATAAAAGGGTTGGTAATGTGAAGTAAGTATGATATTGAAAAATTGTGCATATGAAATTATCCGTTTAGCTACATGAATGCTATACTTTTGTTGTGCTGGAATCCCTTGCTCAAAACTTACTAAGCATAAATTGCTTATTCCGTCTCCTTGATTTTCTGTTTTATAGATTTTGGTTCTCCAGCTATCGGACTCGGGATTTTGAAGTCGAAGTCGCCCACACTATCAAAGCCCCCCCTTTTGGTACAATTTTGGTTGAACTTCGAAATGGCATTTATAGGACTACCCTTTTTGTTGGGGGTCATGGACCCTTTGGACTTGTATAATTTTGGATAGCCATGCGAAAATGGCTTATATATGTTTGAGTATAATGTTATAATCATTTGGTATGGATATGGTTATTGAGAGGTGTGGATATGCTTAACAAGGATTGGCCATGGGAATGGTTAATCACTATCATAATTTGTGCTATTTATGCTAAAAGGGTTAGTTGAATCATGGAAACTATGAAATAGGTAAAGTCTACCTTAAAGGCAGATGCTGACAGCAGCAGTGATGTAGATTTGGAAAATCACTAAAAATAGTAGAAAGGGAATTAAATAGTGAATAAATTATGTAAATGAACCTTGATGAATCTATTTTCATAGGAAGGTAACGAAACGATGATATGGACAGTATGTTAAGATATATTCAGGTTCTCGTTAGACAGGGCCAGAACGGTTTCTGGATTCCCTGTTTCGACTTTGGAAATTCATTATAAATTAACCAGAGATAATTTGGAGTCATGCCATATATTTATAGATTCCTCTTTGAGTCTAGTTTCTATAGAAACAAACTACATCAGTATTGAAGCCCTGTACAGGGAGATATCCAAGTCGTAATGCACAAAGGTCAGTGTAGTCGATCCCTGTAACATGGGAGACTTTGACTAATAAACTGTACTAATCGGCCCAACAAAAAATTCTAGAAAAAAATATGTAGATGGGCATATGAGTCTAGTTTCAGGGAAAATTTACGGAACTAGATTCTGAGTTTCTGAACTCAAGATAGGATTTTTAAAGCGACTAGTACGCAGATTGGCAGTGTCTGGGAAATTTGTTTATAAGTGGTTAAAGTCTGTTAACACCTCGTGTTCGACTCCGGTGACGATCTCGGGTTCGGGGTGTTACATTTCTACTTATTTTAGTGAGTTTTCAAATTCACATCACTGCTGCTGTATGACTCTGTTTTATGGTCAATTTTGCCATTCCAAGGATTTTCATGGTTTAGTTAATAGATAAAGCATACATGTTATCATATATAAACTTGATTAGCCATTCCAATAGCTAATCATTTACAAACCCTTTTCTTACCAAACCATAACCATATCATATGATCATTTATACAAAGTGAGTATATTGCTATACATGCCAACTCATAACATACAAGCCATTTTACCAATTTAGGTCTTCAAATAGTGTGAGCGAGCCTTCGACCTATTCCGATTCTCAAGCCGGCTGGTCAAAACTACAATGAAGGAAAAGGAGAGAGTAAGCATAAATGCTTAGTAAGTTCACATGCAAATAACAAGTAACATAATCATGCCATTCAACATAAACATTATTTGCAAAAACAACACCAAGACATTCATGTTACATTTGCATTTAATATCTTACTACAATTTCATCATACTAAGTTCTCAACCCGAGGGTTTAAACACATACCTGTCAAATTTTCTTATTCACCACACTTACCAATATGTCACCTTCGTATTAGGTATTCTCCTTATTCTATTAGAGATCTCCCGTTGAACACATCGGAATATGATTTCGGATACACGGATAATGTACACATAAGTGCTATACTCATAGCTAAATAAGCTCAATAGCTTTTGAATCTATGTAGCCAAGCTACCATGTAACCCGCCCATAAACGAACTCGGACTCAACTCAACGAGCTCGGGCATTCGCATCCATAAGTGAACTCGGACTCAACTCAACGAGCACGAATGCATAGTTACATCTCACGAACTCGGACTCAACTCAACGAGTTCGGAACTCAACCATCCTAGTGACATGTCACTTGTACCCTAATCTATTCTCAAGGTTCAAACGGGATTCTTTTCAATTACACATTTCGATCGCCTTCTTCGGAATATAGAAATTGATACTTGCTAACATCTCACACTTATCAAGTTGTTCACATAATTTGCATATCACCAAATAATAATTTACAAAACATCATATTTCATGATAATAAGTATCATGTCATATAAATAACATTAAATCACTTAAAATAAAAATTATGTTACCTTATTTACACATGAACTTACCTCGATACAAAATATTAGCAATCGAGCCTATTCCTCATAAACTTTGTTTTTCCCTCGATTGCGACTTAAATCTCGTTTCTCTTGATCTATAATGCCAAATTAATTTATTTAATACATACATTCATCAAAACAACCCCTAATACGAACTTTGGCAAAATTACTATTTTGCCACTAAACTTTCACATATTTGCACTTTTTCCCAGAGCTCGTAAATTAAACCTTATCCTATTTTATTATGTTTTATGACATGCTGATCATTTTTCCCTTCTATGGCACCATAAAATTCACACTCTAACATGTACTTATGACTATTAGGTATTTTTACCGATTAAGCCATTTTACTCGTTGCCACTTAAAATCGAGTAGCACAAGTTGTCTAACATAATTTAAAACCTCATATTCTATCATAAAACACCAACATACACAAATTTCACCTATGGGTATTTTTTCAAATATGAATCCTAGGTTGACTTATTGTTAGCATAAGCTAAATCGAGCTATCGGGATTCCAAAAACATAAAGAACATTAAAAACGGGGCTTGGAATAACTTACTATGGAGCTTGGAAGCTTGAAACAAACCCTAGCTATGGAGAACCCTTGAAATTTCTATCTACTGAAGAAGATGGACAAAAATTGGCTTTTAATTTTGTTTTCAATTCATTTTAATAACTAAATGACCAAAATGCCCTTAATTAAAAACTATGGTGTTTTATCTTCCTTTAGGTATTTTTGTCCAAACTAGTATAATGGTCTAATTACTATCCAAGGACCTCCACTTTAAAAACCCATTACTCACAAGTACTTAATACCTTTTTGAAGTAGAACACACATTTAACAACTTTTGCAATTTAGTCCTAAATATAAAATTGGACCTTCTATCGATAAAATTTCTAAACGAAATTTTCACACAATCATACAATCATGCCATAGACCTTAAAATGATAATAAAATAAATTTTTCTACCTCAAATTTGTGGTCACAAAACCACTATTCCGATTAGGCCCTAATTCGGGATATTACACTTTTAACTCGCAACTGATAATATCTGAATCTCAAATCTATCTTGGAGAACACAGTAGCTCCCTTCAATTGATCAAACAAATCATTAATTCTAGGTAGTGGATATTTGTTCTTAATAGTCACCTTGTTAAGTTGCCAATAATCTATGCACAATCTCATCGAACTATCTTTCTTTTTCACAAAGAGCACTGGTGCACTCCATGGTGAACAACTAGGCCTTGCAAAGCCTTTCTCTGTTAGTTCCTGCAACTGAACTTTCAATTCTCTCAATTCCATTGGAGCTATTCTATAAGGAGCAATAGAAATCGGTGTTGTACCCGGAACCAATTTAATACCAAACTCAACTTCTCTGATAGAAGGCAAACCTGGTAGTTCTTCTGGAAACAAATTAGGAAACTCACATACCACAGGCACCGATTCAATTTTCAACTCTGGATTTTAGTATTCAACACAAAAGCAAGATAAGCTTCATATCCTTTTCTCAAGCATTTCTGAGTGGACATAACAGAAATCATGGCAATTGAACCATTTGACTCATCTGAATTAGCCCGAAGAATTTCACCATTTTCTCATTTCAACTCAATAAATTTCTTTCAACAATTCATTATCACATCATGCGTAGTCAACCAATCCATACTAAGAATCACATCAAACTCATCAAATGGCAATAGCATGAGATCGGCCGAAAAACAGTAACCTCTAATCATCAAAGGGCAATTTTGACATACTTTGTCTACTAATACATACTGACCCAATGGATTTGATACTTTAATCACAAATCTCGTAGACTCTATGGACATGTTCATACTAGGAATCAATTTCATACAAACATAGGAATGGGTCGAACTTGGATCAATCAAAGCAATAACATTAACAGCATGAAGAGAAAATGTACCCGTAAGTACATCAGGGGAGGATGCCTCTTCACGAGCACGGATAACATAGGTCCTTACAGGTGCTCTATCGCTACTAAATCTTTAAATGCATCTCTACCTGCCCCTATTCCCAAACTTCTCTAAGGCCTGCCTCTAACAGGGGCATTACTTGCTCTTACACTCGGTATTACTTCTCTTTTAACCATCTCAGGACACTCCCGAATGAAATGATCCATGCAACACATTGGAAACAACTAGTCTCAGTTGCTCGACATTGAACTGGATGGCGTCGACCACATTGAGGACACTCGGGTCTATCAGGCTGAATACTGCCAACACTCGCAATTGAAGTAGTCTGAGCTTTCTGAACCATAAATCTTCTACCTCTGTTTCGGCTAGAATACCCTGTTAAAAAATTAGATCTCGTAGAGAACTCTCTAGGCCTCTTGGATGTAGACTAAAATGATTTTCTCATTTGTCTTTTCTTCATGTCTTACATCTCAATTTCAGCTTTACCCTTTCCTTTCAGCAACTCCTCTGCCTTACAAGCTCTTTCAACTAAAATGACAAACTCTTTTACTTCTAAAACACCGATTGACAGTCGAATATCATCATTGAGCCCATCTTCAAATTTCTTGCACATAATAGCTTCAGTAGACACACATTCTCGAGCATAATTACTGAGTCTGACAAATTCACGTTCATATTCAATCACTGTCATCTTACCCTACTTTAGTTCAAGGAATTCTTTTCTTTTCTGGTCGATGAACCCTGACTAATGTATTTCTTACAAAACTCCTCCTGAAAGAAATCCAAAGTAACCCTCTCTTTCAGTACTACTGACACAAGTGTCTTCCACCAATGGTAGGATGAGTCTCGTAAAAGTGATACAACACACTTCATGCACTCTTTAGGTGTGCAGGATAACTCATCAAAGACCCTGATAGTATTCTCGAGCCAAAATTCAGCTTTCTCTGCATCGTCATCTTTAGTAGCCCGAAACTTTTCAGCCCCTTGTTTACTAATTTTATCAACTAGTGGCTTCTCTCTTTTGACTATATATGTGACTGGGGAAGCTACATGGGTAGTTTGAGGATCATGAGGGGGTGGAGGTCTAACGGCCAGACTCGAACGAATGAACTCGGCAAACCATTCATTCATAGCTTGGAAGAAGGCTTCTCAAACCCCTCCTGCTTGACTAATTGTAACGGGCCTTTCACTACTATCTGGTGGCACCGTCCCTTCTGCGAGAGCGGGTACGTTACTTTCTGCATCATCTGCACCAACTTGTCCGGGATCCATAACTATAAAAGAAAAACATTTTAAAATCGTCAAGAGTCGTCACACTATCAAAATATAAGTATGGCATGTATAACTAGACTCTTACTCATATAGAAAATATTCTGAGAACCAACTAAACTCTTGCTCTAATACCAATAAATGTAACACCCCTTACCCGAGACCATCACCGGAGTCGAGCTCGAGGCGTTACCAGATTTATCTTACCTATTCGGGGCATAAAAAATTTACTTTAAAAAAATATTAATTTGCTCACATTCATCCAATAAATCCCTAAAAAGTGCCATTGAGGCCCTAAAACGTGCAATTGGAATGGTTCGAGACCAAACGGGAAACATTAAAAATTTTTCGATTACATACACAAATCAAAACAATTTATTTCACTATTCATAATAAAACTGTCCATCTACGAAACAGTCACTAAATTAATTATAACTCGAGTTAAAAAACTCAAAAATTTATATCCATAAATTTTACCTGAAAATAGGCACATATATATTCTTACCAAAATATTTCCAGAATTTTTAGTTTGACCAATTAGTACAGTTTATTCAATAAATGTTCCCCAGTTATGCAGTTCAGCGGATCTGACCTCTCTTCACTAAAAATCGAGTATCTCATTATACAGAAATTGGATGATGTTTCCGTTTATTTCTAATGAAAATAGACTTACTAAGAAATCTAGAAGTATAAACTTTTATTTATATATTTTTTTTAAAAATTTCTAGTTATTTTCCAAAGTTGGAACAGGGAATCACGAAGTCACTCTGAACTAGTCTTATAGAAATTTAAATATCTAAGAATATAAACTTCCTTTGCTTGCTCTGTTTCTTTCCTATGAAATAGACTCAATAAGCTTTGATTCTATATCTAATTCACTATTTAATTTCATTTCTACAATTTTTACTGATTTTTCAAAACCATGTCACTATTGTTGTTTCATAACTGTTCCATGGCCAACTCTTACTCTTTCATAGTTTCTTTACATCAAACCTCATTTAGACATACATAATACCAAAACATGTTCTTATTTAGCTATATCATAAGCTAATCATTATCAAGTATTCACCTGTCATTCTGTAATCATATAATAAGGACATACACACAAAATAGCCAAGTCCTTGAACATGCCATAAGTTAAAGTATTTCTAGTCACAAAATACCGAGATAACTTGTTGATAGTGTGAGGCGATCTCTGACGTCCTTACGACTTTCCGAGTTGGCTTTGCGATACTATAAAAAAAGAGAGAAAAGAAAGGGAGTAAGCATAAAGCTTAGTAAGTTTGCATGTAAATAAATAACAACATTCTAAATGAATCATCAAGATAACCTAAACCTTTCTAACATGGACTTATCTTACCTTCCCTTTGGTACACTCTTTGAATTTTCCTTTGAACCATTTGGAATACTAAGGATACATGGGTGCCCTTTCCTTTTTAAACTTACCATTGCCATGTCTTGACATGGTCTTACGTGGTATCCTTGCCTTATGAACTCACCATTGCCATGCCTTGCCATGGTCTTACATGGGATCTTTTCCATATAGTAGTTTATCAATGCCA
The DNA here is from genome assembly GCF_007990345.1 of Gossypium hirsutum. Lineage (NCBI taxonomy): Eukaryota > Viridiplantae > Streptophyta > Magnoliopsida > Malvales > Malvaceae > Gossypium > Gossypium hirsutum. Next base: position 51,734,329 of record NC_053428.1, on the reverse strand, counting down.
TATCTTGACATGGTCTTACATGATTTCCTTGCCTTGTAAAACTTACCAATGCCATGCCTTGGCATGGTCTTACTTGGTATCCATAAACCCTAATGTCATGACATTTATATCCTACACATTCTTAAGGTTCAACCGGGAACTTTTAAGTACCATTTCTCCGTCAATTCTTGCTTGAATCATCAAGGAATAAATTCACAAAATCAATATATATATGTTGAAAAACAACATCATTAATTATAAATCATAAAACATTGCATTTATTTACCATAAACTTACCTCGATACAAAATACGATCAAATATTTTGATTTAGTTCTCAACCTTTTTCTTTCCTCAGTCTAACCCCGAATTTCTTTCTTCTTGATCTCTAATAGCAAATTTAACTTATTTAATATTGACATTTATCAAAACAGTCCTTAACTCTAACTTTGGCAAAATTATGATTTTTCCCTTAAACTTTTGCATATTTACACTTTTGTCCCAATGCTCGAAAATGAAACTTTATCCCTAATTCTTATGTTTTATGACATGCTGATAATTTATTTACCTATAGAAAAATTAAATTCCCACTCTAACACGTACTTATGACCGTTAGGTATTTTTACTGATTATGTCGTTTTACTCATTTTCACTTAAAATCGCTTAGCTCATGTCGTTTAACATAATTTCAAGCTTCATATTCTACCATAAAACATCAAAATAAACACATTTCATCTATGGGTATGTTCCCAAATATGAACCCTAGGTTACATTATTGCTAGGATAAGCTAAATCAAGTTGTCGGGACTTCAAAAATGTAAAGAACATTAAAAACGTGGCTTGGAATCACTTACTATGAAGCTTGGAAGCTTGAAAAAACCCTAGATATGAAGAACCCTTGAAATTTCAGCCAAATGAAGAAGATGGACACATTTTGCCATCTTTTTCCCTTTTTTAATCTTTTAATTACCAAATGACTAAAATACCCTTCATTAAAACTTTAGTAATTTTTATTTATGTATGTCCATTTTTGTCCATGAAAACATAATGGTCTAATTACCATTTAAGGACCTTTACTTCATTTATACTCTTCAATTTAATCCTTTGGCATCTAAAACTCATATTTATCAACTTTTGCAATTAAGCCCTAGTAGGCAAATTAAGCATGCTATCTATAAAATTTTTCATCGATACTCTAACACATGCATCTAATCACTCGATAAATTATAAAAATTAATTGGAATAAAATTTTCTATCTCGAATTCGTGGTTTCGCAACCATTGTTCCCATTTGGGCCCTATTTTGGGATGTTACATCAACGCCCAAAACCACTTACATATAAGTGAGTACTCACAATCCTACGGCATGCCAACTATGTCCAATGGTTCCAAGATCACAAGGCCAAAATATTCGAAAACAACACATATTACTTACCAATTATCTATGCACTATCACTACATATTAGTATCTTTTACAAAACACTAGCATAGTCATATAACATATATATTACACATTCATTTCATGTATATAATTGCATTTTACACAATACTCATGACACTCACTTATCACATTTCATGCACAATACATAACCACAAGATAATTTCCAGAAAACTTATGCTTAGAACTTAGAGTAGGGGTTTAGGCTACATCTAAATTCTCAAATAGCAGATGACTTGTGTTTACGAGTAGTAATTCCATACACTCACCACTTTATACTTTTGTCGAAAAGCCGAAAGCTCAACTAAAGCTCAACTAACACTTCCCTAGCTCGTAGCAAGCTCTAACGAATTCATGGCTTTACACACAAAAATCATACAATAACCACAGTCAAATAACAACCAAAAATTCACTCAACTGAACCAAAACAACAACTTTAAGCTAAGTTCTTATGTAACCTAAACTATTAAAATAACAAACTTTAAATTCTAATATCTCAGCCTATACACAATATTTTTACCTAAAATCAGTTTCATTCATCTAATTAATCATCTATGCCTAATTTGCAACCTTTGAATCAGACAAATCTACTCAATTCATGGTATCGACATTTTTTTAAATCTTTTAGGCAATTTTCACAAAATCCATTAAAACATGAGAAATCATTAATGAATCTTCAAGGTAAGTTTAAAAACATTCTAATCATGCTAAAACAAGTTGAAAACACTTTGAAACCATATTTTTCTGCAAACCCTAAAATCCACCATTAATGGCTCAATTTTCGACTTTTATTTAAAACATGTGACTTGAGGGCTAATAATTTAGTTTTAAGGAATAGATATAATAAGAAACTCATAGGAACTCGAAACATTACCTTGATAGAAGATTAAACAAGCTTTGACACAATTCTAAAAAACCCATGTTTGAACAAGATCAAATTTATGGAGTTTTAGGTGTTCTTCTAGAAGATTTATGATGGTAAATGACTTCGGAATGATAAGAAATCAACGTATTGTGGTTTGCAAATCAAAAATTGGTTTAAAACTCAAAGGGAATGGCAAGGGCGGCACAAACATGAAAGGTGATGAAATAATAGTGAAAACTGTAGGTGAGGGTGACTTTTAGGTTCAATTTTAAAAACTGGTTAAATTGTTACATAAATGTTCACTATTTTGACCCTTTTACAAATTAGTCCTGTTTCTAAAATTAAAGACATTTAATACTTATTTCCAAAAATTAACTTATCTTTATGAAAACCATTGTCGAAAGCATTATACAGTACAAACCTTATGAAATTTCAAGCTCATATAGGCCAAAATTCTTAAAATACCCCTAAAACTCATAGGCCCTATTTTAGGGTGTGAAATAGTCAATTTGTCCATAATTTCAACATGAATGGGATTAGTAAGACTTTGGCAGAGTTGTTGAGCATGTTGCGAACTACTAAAAGTAACATGAAAAAGGTTGGGCATAAGCTCGTTCTGATGGTCCACAAGGACAAGGGCAAAAGAAAGGCTAAGGTTAAGGTAAAGCCTAAGAACAATGGCAAGGTCAAGCCTAGCAAAGGAAGTGCTGCATTGAAACCTAAAGGATGAATTTCTAAGGAAGGAAAATGTTTCCACTATGATAAGACTAGACACTAGAAGTGGAATTACCCTACCTATCTTGAAGAGGTCAAGAAGGTAAAGGAAAACAGAGCATCTGCTTCAAGTATTTATGGTATTAATACTAATTTATCAATATCTACTTCTTGGGTATTAGATACCAGATGTGGTTCTCATGTTTGTACCTCTATACAAGGATTGCAAAGGAGTAGGAATCTGGCTCAAAGGGATGTGGACCTACAAGTTGAGAATGGAGCAAGAGTTACAGTATTAGCTGTAGGAACACATTTTATCATTTCCTAGTGGACTTAATATAATTTTGGATGATTGTTATTTTCTGCCTAGTTTGACTAGAAATATTATTTCAATTTCTTGTTCAAACAAAATTGGTTTTGAGAAAATTATTAAGAATAATTATTGTTCATTTTATCTCAATAATGTTTTATATGATTTGGCACAATTAGTAAATGACCTCTACATTTTAGATCAAGATAGACCCATTTATAACATAAATACTAAAAGACTAAAAATAAATGACTGTAATTAAACTTTTTGGCATTGTTGTTTGGGCCATATAAGTGAGAAGTGCATATCAAAGCTCCAAAAAGATAGGATTTTTTATTCTTTTGTTTTTGAACAATTGGATATATGTGACTCTTCCTTGTTGGGTAAAATGACTAAAACTCAAGTGAGAGAGCTAGTGATTTATTGGGCTTAATACATCGTGATGTATGTGGACCAATGTAACACCTCTAGCCCATATCTGTCGCCAGATTAGGGCTACGAAGTATTACTAGAAGATAGCATCATACAATGAACATTTATTTATCATAATCAAATCACAATATAAATCATAGAAATAATATCCAAACTCATCCATATAGTCCCTTATAGGAGCCCTTGAGGCCCTAAAAAGACATTAGAAACCAATTGGGACTAAATTGAAAACATATGGGATTTTTCGAAAAAAGGTAAAAAATTTTCTAACTGCAGGGGTCACATGGCCGTGTGACTAAGCCATGTGACTCACATAGCTAAGAAACACTGTAACACCCCTCACCCATATTCAACTATGGAATAGGGTTAAGGAGCATACCGAACTTACAACACATTTATACATACTTTTCACATACATTTAATCAATTCATACAATCATCTTTCAATCTCAATCAATTTGTCCCTAATACGAGCCTATGAGGCCTTATTCTTTCGATGATCTCGTACGACCCAATGAAATGCGGACTCAACTTACCTTTACGACCAAATCTAAGGATTTTCTTCCATGGAGATACTTTCAGAAACACTTTATCACCAATCTAAAATTAAATATCTTTTCGTTTCAAATCCAAGTACGATTTCTAACTATCTGAAGCTGCTTTCAAATAGTCACGAATTACTTTCATTTTCTCTTTGGTTTCTCTAACTGATAAACTGTAAATTATACATATTTTTACCCCATGTTTAATGCATTTTATGGATGATTTCTCATTATAATTGGTGAATTCGATGCTCCCAATGCTTTAATTTCATGTTTTATACTTAGGAGAGCATAAGAGAGCGAAATGAGCCAAAAACAAGCCAAAAAGGGACAAAACGGACCAAATCGAGAAGATGACACGGCCTAAAACTTGCCATATGGGTAGCTCACACACCTGTGTCTTAGGGTGTCAACCAAGGCTTTCACGATTCACACGGCCTGGCCATTGACCCACACGATTGTGTGCAATTTAACGGATCGAACATGGCCTGGCAATCATGTCACATGGCCGTGGCACACGAGCGTGTCCCTGCCAAGCCCAAGTTAAGTCCAATTCGGAAAAAGGCCACTTTTGAGGGCTTTTAGGCATTCCAAAGCCTATAAATACTCCCTAGAAGAGGAGGAAAGGGAGACAGAGAAGGGGGTAAGGAATTACCCCAAGGAAGCCGATTGATCCATCTCAGAAGCTAGATTCATCATCAAGACTGAAGATCTCTCCTCAATTTCCCTTCAGGAGTTTTGGGTTTTCTTTATGTTTTGTATTATTTATTCTTCAGAGATGTTTTCTTATTTAGTTATAAACTAAATCCCCTAAATACCTAAGGGGAATGAAACCTAAGACGAATCTTGTTATTATTTTTTGAATCGTATGATAAATATTTAACTTGTTCTTAGTTATGTGTTCTTAATTCTTGTTTTGATATCCTAGGATACTGATTCAAGACATGCTCTTATTTAGAGGAGGAATAGACCCTGTCTAAGAGTACTTTCGTCATAATTAAGCGGAGTTAATTGCGTGCCTAGAAATAGGGTGACAAGATTTTTTTGAATTAGGGTGAAGCCTAATAAGGGGATCCATAGATCGAGTTAATGAAACCCTAGAGTGTTAATTAGAGAAAATTCTCGGTTATTCAATCTAGGGATTAGACGTTATTATTCTTGAACAGGGATAATAACATAACTTAGGGATCTCTACGAAACAAGTTGAATGAATAAATCGTCCGATTCGGAGCCAGAATAACAAGTAAAGTCTAGGTGGATTTTTCCTTAGGTATTGTCTCAAGTCAATCGATTTTCCTAAAAGCAATTCCCCAATTCTTTTCTCTGTACGTTCTCAGTTTAGATAATTAGTTAATTAAAACAAAAATCCATTATTCTTAGGTTAGATAATAAAAAGACAGTCATTACCAGTACTTTTAGTTCTTTTGGGTTCGACAATCCGGTCTTGCTAAAACTATACTACTGTTCGATAGGTACACTTGCCTACATTGCGATAATAGTTAGTTCAAGAACGAATAATTATAAATATTTAAAACCTATCACGAAACCTCGCGATCATGTTTTTGGCGCTGTTACCGGGGAACTGAAATATTAGGAACGCTAAATTTTTATTACTTTAGCCATTTATTTTTCTTGCAATTTTATTTAATTTTATTAATTTTATTATTTATTAATTTACTTTTTCCTTCTCTTGGTAGGATTTTATAGTTTATGACTAGAAGAGACCCATAAAGACCATTACTTTTTGACAAAGAAATCGGACAGTTCATAGAAACCAAAGAGAAATAAGGCGCAGCTTAAGATGCACAGAGAACGAGCAAGAAGACAATACTCAACCCCCAACTGAAGAGATGGCTAAAACCCAAGGCAATCAGCTACCTCCTGCAATTGCGGCTAATCAAAATCCTGCTCCACGTACTATGTATGATTATCCTAAACCTTCTTTAATAGGAACTGGATCTAGCATAGTTAGACCAGCTGTAGCTGCAAATACTTTTGAATTGAAACCTAACACAATTCAAATGATACAGCAGTTTGTTCAGTTCGATGGTTTGCAGGATGAAGATCCCAACGCTCACTTAGCAAACTTTTTGGAATTTTTCAATACATTTAAAATCAATTGCGTTTTTGATGATGCTATTCATCTTTAGTTATTTCCTTTTTCATTGAGGAACACAGCTAAACAGTGGTTGAACTCGTTACCGTGAGGGTCAATTACTACTTGGGAACAAATGACCGAAAATTTTTTACTAAAATACTTTCCGCAAGCTAAAACGACTAAATTACGTAATGATACCTCTTCTTTTATGCAGATGGATTTAGAAACACTTTACGATGCATGGGAGAGATACAAGGACTTACTAAGAAGGTGCCCTCACCATGGGTTACCGCTTTGGCTTCAAGTACAAACATTTCACAATGGCCTGAATCCCTCGACTCAGCAAATGGTTAACGCAGCTGCTGGCGGAACCATCAACAATAAAATACTGGAAGATGCCTATGAGTTTATAGAGGAGATGTCACTGAATAACTATCAGTGGCAAGTTATGAGGACAAAGCCAATGAAAACAGCCGGCGTTTAAACATCGACTCAATTACTATGCTGTCAAATCAGGTTGAACTTCTCAATAAAAAGATTGATGGTTTACTTGGTTCTATGCAGGTACATCCAGTAATGAGGTGTGACTCAAGTGGAGGAGGTGTGCATACAGAATATCAATCCTTCAATCCTACAACCGAAGAGGAACAAGTCAATTATATGGGTAACAATAACTTTAGATCTCAAAATAACCCATACAGTAATACTTACAATGCAGGTTGGAGGAACCATCCCAATTTTTCATGGGGTAGTCCAGGAAATCAAAAACCACAACATCCTCCGGGTTTTCAACAGCCACCTTATCAACAAGAGAAAAAACCAAGCCTTGAGGAGATGCTCTCAAAATTCATATCAGTGTCAGAAACTCGTTTCCAAAATACCAAGACAGCACTTAAAAATCAACAAGCATCGATCTAAGGACTCGAGACTCAGATAGGCCAGCTATCCAAACTAATCTCTGAACGACCACAAGGTAGCTTACCAAGTAATACTACACCTAACCTAAGGGAACACCTCAATGCAATTAGTACTCAAGATAAGCAAGGCTTCATTGCGCCTGAGCCAGAATTGATGCAAGAAACTGTGGTGAGCAAAGGTAACAGTGAGGTAAGTCATAACAAAATGGTAAATAAAGAATATAGACCTCGTGTCCCATACCCTAACGCGACAAGGAAAGACTGCTCAGACGAACAATTTGGTAAATTCCTCAAACTTTTGAAAAAATTACATATTAACTTACCGTTTATTGAAGCTTTGTCGCAGATGCCAAATGCAATGAAATTTTTAAAAGAGATTTTAGTAAATAAGTGGAGGTTGGAGGAAGCGTCGCATGTGGAGCTAAACGCAGTCTGCTCAGCTATTCTACAGAATAAGCTACCCCACAAAATGAAAGACCCAGGGAGTTTTACAATTCCTTGCTTAATTGGTAGTTTAGATATATGTCATGCATTAGCTGATTTAGGGGCTAGTATTAACGTCATGCCTTACAAAATGTTTAAGCAACTAGGTCTTGGGTAACCTAAACAAACTAGGATGAGCATTCAATTGGCAGATAAAACTATAAGATTTCCTAGGGGTATTATTGAAGATGTACTAGTGAAAGTAGATAAGTTCATATTTCCCATTGATTTCATTGTTCTAGACATAGAGGAGGATAATAACACCCCTTTGATTTTAGGGAGGCCCTTTTTAGCAGTTGCTAAAACAATTATTGATGTTAGCACAAGTGAGCTCACGCTTCGCGTAGGAGACGACACGATCACCATTCAAGCTTGTAGTTATGGCACCACATTGAACATTGAAGGTAATAGTCCACATCAATCTACTAAAACTAACAATATGACTTGCAGAAATTGAGCTTCAAAGAAGTTCACGAGCCATGTTCCAGAAATGATAGAGGACACAGTCATGAAGAACGAAAGCTACGAATAGAGGAGCTGACGAATGGTGAGCACACAAACCAAGAACACACAATAAACTGAAATTACGCCAGAAGGAGTTTGATACCTCTCTTAATCAACTTAAGGTTGGTGATAAAGTCTTACTAGATGCCGCATATCCCCACATTGTCAATACCACATCGAATGAGGAAATCCCTCCTACGGTACTCAGTATTTTTCCATTCGGTACGGTGGAGGTGAGTCATCCTAGGTTCAGCACTTTTAAGGTAAACAACACCAGTTTAAAACCTTATTTTGATTAGATTGATAGTAGGAATGAGGAGTACGAACTCCTCGAACCACCCTGACAATTCACTAGAGAGGTAAGTCGAGCTTAGAATATAAATAAGCGCTTCTCGGGAGGCAACCCGCGTACTAACATATTTTGATTTCTTTATTTTTAATTTCTAACACTTTAAATCATTAAATTTATCTTTGAATTGCAAAGTTTTTCAGCACACACGGCCAAGCCCACGGGCATGCCTAAAGCTGCGGCCAAGCAGGGGAAGAGACACGGCCGTGTGATACGGCCGTGTGGAAGCAGGACATGATTTCCCCAAAACACGGAATGCGATAAATCCCCACGGCCGTGCGACATGGCCGTGGGTGAACTTAATAGGTGAAAACGGGCATGGGAATGGAAAAACACGGGCATGCGAGGGGCAAGGTTCAATTCTGTTTCTTTGACATAGGTGTGAGACACGGCCTAAGCCTTGCCACACGGGTAGCTCACACGCTCGTGTCATTCGAGGGTGTCGACCAAGGCTTTCACGATTCACACAGCCTGGCCATTGACCCATACGACTGTGTGCAATTTAACGGATCGAACATAGCCTGGCAATCACATCACAGGGTCGTGGCACACAGGTGTGTCCCTGCCAAGCCCAAGTTAAGTACAATTTGGAAAAAGGCCACTTTTGAGGGCTTCTAGGCATTCCAAAGCCTATAAATACACCCTAAAAGAGGAGAAAAGGGAGACAAAGAAGGGGGGTAAGGAATTACCCTAAGGAAGCTGATTGATCCATCTCAGAAGCCAGATTCATCATCAAGACTGAAGATCTCTCCTCAATTTTCCTTTAGGAGTTTTAGGTTTTCTTTATGTTTTGTATTCTTTATTCTTTAGAGATGTTTTCTTATTTAGTTATGAACTAAATCTCCTAAATACCTAAGGGGAATGAAACCTAAGACGAATCTTGTTATTATTTTCTGAATCGTATGATAAATATTTAACTTGTTCTTATTTTTGTTTTCTTAATTCTTGTTTTGATATCCCAAGGATACTGATTCAAGACATGCTCTTATTCAGAGGAGGAATAGACCCTGTCTAAGTGTACTTTTGTCATAATTAAGCGGAGTTGATTGAGCGTCTAGAAATAGGGTGACAAGATTTTGCCGGATTAGGGTGAAACCTAATAAGGGGATCCATAGATCGAGTTAATGCAACCATAGAGTTTTAATTAGAGAAAAGTCTCGATTATTCAATCTAGGGATTAGATGTTATTAGTCTTGAATAGGGATAAAAATATAACTTAGGGATCTCTACGGAACAAGTTGAATGAATAAATCGTCCGATTCAGAGCCAGAATAACAAGTAGAGTCTAGATGGATTTTTCCTTAGGTATTGTCTCAAGTCAATCGATTTTCCCAAAAGGAATTCCCCAATTCTTTCTTCTGTGCGTTTTCAATTTAGATAATTAGTTAATTAAAACAAAACCCCATTATTGTTAACCTAGATAATAAAAAGATAGTCATTACTAGTACTTTTAGTTCCTTTGGGTTCGACAATCTGGTCTTTTTAAAACTATACTACTGTTCGATAGGTACACTTGCCTACATCGCGATAATAGTTAGTTCAAGAATGAGTAATTATAAATATTTAAAACCTATCACGAAACCTTGCGATCACTAACCAAATCAACCCCGTGAATCTGTTTCTCGCTAAGCTCAGTCCAATACAATAGTGCCTGACATTTTGACCATACAAAGCTTCGTACGGTGCCATTTTTATACTCGATTGAAAACTATTATTATATGCGAGTTCAACCAATGGCAAATATTTCTCCCAATTGCCTTCGAATTCTAGAACACAACATCAGAGCATATCTTCAAGAACTTGAATTGCTCGGTCAGACTGTCCGTTAGTTTGCAGATGAAAAGTTGTACCCAGAGCTTCTTGCAATTTCTTCCAAAATCATGACGTAAACCTCGGATCTCTATCTGAAATAATCAAAGCTGGCACCCCGTCAAATCTAAAGATCTCAGAAATGTACAACTCAGCTAATTTATTAAGTGAAAAGTCAGTACGTACCAGAATGAAATGTGCTGATTTAGTCAGTCGATCAACGACAACCCAAATTGCATCTTTCTTCTTCAGAGACAGGGGTAATCTCGATACGAAATCCATAGTCACTCCATCCCATTTCAACTCTAGTATCATCATAGGCTAAAGCAAACCTAAAGGTACTTGATGCTTGACTTTCACTTACTGACAAATCAAACACTTTGATACAAACTCAAAATGTCTCGTTTCATACCCGACTACCAATACGACTTCTTCAAAACATTGTACATTTTGGTACACCCTGGGTGAGCAGATAAACTACTACTATGTGCCTCGTGCAAAATTTTCTGAATCAACTCTGGATTTTTTGGTACGCAGACTCGATCTCGAAACATCAAACAATCATCAGATCCAATTTGGTACTCTGAATCACTATTCAACTCACATTGCACTCTTTTAGCTTGTAACTCAGTATCACAGTTTTGAGCTTCACATATTTGTGGAATAAATGCTGGTTTAGCCTTTAACTTAGCTAAAATTAAACCATTACTGGATAATGTCAACTATGTATTCATTGCTCTCAAAGTAAACAACGATTTTCTACTCGAAGCATCTACTACTACATTCACTTTCCCCGGATGATAATCGATTGCTAACTCATAGTATTTAAGTAGCTCAAGCCATCTTCAATATTGCAAATTCAAATCTTTCTGAGTCATAATATACTTCAAGCTCTTATGATCGGTAAAGATGTGGCAATTTTCACCGTACAAATGATGACGCCAAATTTTCAATGCAAAAACTATAGCGGCCAACTCTAAATCATGTGTTGGATAGTTCTTTTCATGCTGTTTCAACTATCTGGAGGCATAACCTACAACTTTTGTAATATCCTAATTTTGGGCCTAGTCGGAATAGTGGTTTCTTGACCACAAAATCCGAGATAGAAATAATTATTTTATGATTATTTTAAGGTCTATGATATGATTGCATGATTGTGTGAAAATTTCGTGAAGAAATTTTATGCATAAAGTGCTTAAATTGAAATTAGGGAGTAAATCAAATAATTTGCAAAACTTGCATTCTAGAAGTTTCTAGTATGAAATTGTTTTGAAATATTAATTAGGAGGTCTTAAATAGAAAATTTACCAATTTCTAAGTCTATGGACAAAAATTGGACATGGATGGAATTTTTGGAAAGTTTAGTAGTAAGGGCATTTTGGTCATTTAGGGGTAAAATGAATTAAAATACAAAATTAAAAGCCAATTTTGCTCATCTTCAACCCCATGGCCGAATATAGCAAGGAGAAACCATGGCTAGGGTTTTTCAGGCTTCCAAGCTCGATTGTAAGTCTGTTCTAGCCTCGTTTTTAATGATTTTTACGTTTTTGGAGTCCCGATAGCTCGATTAGGCTTATGTTAGCAATAATTCAACCTAGGGTTTATATTTGGAAAAATACCCATAGGTGAAATTTGTGTATTTTGGTGTTTTATGATAGAATATGAGGTTTTAAATTATGTTAGACAACTTGTGCTACTCGGTTTTAAGTGAAAACGAGCAAAAGGGCTTAATCGGTAAAAATACCTAATAGTCATAAGTACATGTTAGAGTGAGAATTTGATGTTGCCATAGAAGGGAAAAATGATCAGCATGTCATAAAACATAAGAAAATAGGCTGAAGTTTAATTTATGAGCTTTGGGGCAAAAGTGTAAATATGCAAAAGTTTAGGGGCAAAATTGTAATTTTTCCAAAATATGATTTTGGGTCAATTTGAATAATGTGAGTCCTAATTAGACTATAGTTTAAATGATAGAGCAAGGAAAACTGAAATTCGGGCTAAAATGGGGAAAATACCAAGTTGTGGACGAAATGGTAAAAGTAGCCATTTTCGCATACGAGGTAAGTTCATGTGTAAATAATGTAGCATAATTGTTATTTTTAAGTTATTGATGTTAATTATATGATACGCTAATTTTTAATCGTGAAATATTATGCTTTGTGGTTAATGTTGAGTAATATGCAAATTATGTTTACTACTTGATAAATATGAATTGCTACCAAGTATCGGTTCCGATATTCCATGGAAGACGACAAATGTGAGATCGAGGGAAAAAGCCCGTTTGAACCTTAGGAATAGATTAGGATACAAGTGACATGTCACTAGGATGGTTGAGCATCCGAACTCGTTGAGTTGAGTCCGAGTTCACTTATGGATGCGAATGTCTGAACTCGTTGAGTTGAGTCCGAGTTCGTGAAATGTAACTAGGCATCCGAACTCGTTGAGTTGAGTTCGAGTTCACCTATGGATGTGAACGCCCGAGCTCGTTGAGTTGAGTCCGAGTTCACTTATGGGTGGGTTACATGGTAGCTTGGCTACATATGTGGCACTTATGTGCAAACTTTCCATGTATCCGAATTATATTCCGATGTGTCCAATGGGTAAAATTCTACTCAAGCGGAGGAATACTCGAGATGAAAGGGACGTATTGGTAAGTGTTGTGAAATGGACACTTTAGACAGGTATGTTCTTAACCCTCGGGTTGGAAATAGATACAACAACGGTAAGATCGTAAGATGATGAATGATATTTAGAAAATGTGATATGAATGTCTCGGTGATGATTATATAAATGATGTTTTATGTTTGCTTATATAGTTATGTTACTTGCTATTTGCATGTGAACTTACTAAGCAATTATGCTTACTCCCTCCTTTTCATTCCTTGCAGTTTTGACAAGCCAGCTCGAAAATCAGGAACGGTCGGAGGCTCGCTCACACTATCCGTATACCATCTTGGCATAATGGCTTGTATATTTTGAGTATGGCATGTATAGCATTATAATCATTTTGTATATATGGTCTATGATATGGTTATTGAGTGGTATGGAAATGCTTGGTAATGATTAGCCATTGGAATGGCTAATCATGATCATATTTGGTGTTATGTATGTCAAATTGCTAGCTAATCCATGGAAACCATGAAATAGGTAAAATTTACCATAAAATGGATTCAGACAAAAGTAGTGACGTGAATTTGAAAAATCACTAAAAATAGTAGAAATGAAATTAAATAATGAATAAGTTGGAATTGAAGCTTGATGAGTCTATTTTCATTTGGAAGAAGTGAAACATGTATATGAGCTATATTTTATGAGATGTTTAATTTTTTGTGAAACAGGGCCAGAGCAATTTCTGGATCCCCTGTTCTGACTTTAGAAATTCACCATAAATTTTACAAAGATAATTAGAAGTCATGATTTATATGTACAGATTCCTTACTGAGTCTAGTTTTCTTAAAGACAAACGGCATAGTCATTGAAGCTCTGTACAGGGAGATATCTGATTTGTAATACATAGAGGTCAGAGTAGTCGAACCCTGAACCAGGGGAGACTTTAACTAATAAACTGTACTAATTGGCCTGACCAAAAATTCTATAAAAAAAAATTAGTAGATAGATATATGAGTCTAGTTTCAGTAAAAATTTATAGAATTGGATTTTGAGTTTCGGAACTCGAGATATGATTTTTAAAGCGACTGTGATGCAGTTAGCCAGCTTGTCTGGAAATTTTAAAATGAATTGTATGAGCTGTTCACCTCGTGTTCGACTCCGGCAACGGTCTCGGGTACGGGGCGTTACAAATTTTCCCTCTTGCATTAATACACAATCCAAACCGTTCAATGATGCGTCACTATAAATCACAAATTCTTTACCCGAATCAGGTTGAACCAACAGTGGTGCCTCAGTTAACAATGCTTTCAATTTATTGAAACTTTGGTGACATTTCTCAGACCATTCAAACTTTACTTCTTTCTGTAGCAGTCTGGTCATCGGTGTAGTAATCATCGAGAACCCTTTAATGAAACGTCGATAGTAACCTGCTAATCCTAGAAAGCTTTTGACCTCGGATACATTTCTAGGTGGTTTCCAGTCAACAACTCTAGAAATTTTGCTCAGATCAACTCGAATGCCATCCATCGAGACAATATGTCCCAAAAATCCAACTTTCCAGAGTCAAAACTCACATTTACTAAATTTAGAAAATAGTTACTTATCTCTCAAGGTTTACAACACAATTCTCAAGTGCTCGGCATGCTCAGCCTCATCTTGAGAATAGATCAGAATGTCGTCAATGAACACAACAAAAAATCGGTCTAAATACGGTCTAAAGATCTGATTCATCAAATCCATAAAAATAGTAGGAGCATTAGTTAGTCAAAAAGGCATAACAAAGAATTCATAATGTCCATACCTTGTTCTAAATGTAGTTTTCCACACATCTGAGTCTTTAACTCTTAATTTATAATAACCCGATCTTAAATCAATCTTCGAAAACACTATTGCACCTTTCAATTGAACAAACAAATAGTCTATTCTCGGAAACAGATATTTGTTATTTATCATAATCTTGTTAAGCTGATGATAGTCAATACACATTCTCATTTATCCGTCTTTCTTCTTAACAAACAACACTGGCGCACCCCAAGGCAAAAAACTCAATTGTGCAAAACCTCTATTTATTAACTCTTGCAACTGAGCTTTCAACTCTTTCAACTCTGTCGGAGCCATTCTGTATGGAGCTATAGATATCGATGAAGTTCCCGAAACTAACTTAATAGCAAACTTAACCTCTCTGACTGGTGGCAACCTAGACAATTCTTCTAGAAATACGTCTTAGTATTCACAAACTACAAGCACCTATTCAATCTTTATTTCGATACTTTGGTATCTAAAACATATGCTAGGTACACATCACAACCTTTTCTCACATATCTCTGAGTCAACATCGATGAAATCACCATGGGCAATACACTTGACTCATCAGATTCAATCTGAAGAATTTCATTATTCTGACATCTCAATTCTATAATCTTTTGTCTACTATTCACAATAGTATCGTGTAGAGTCAACCAATCCATACCCAGAATCTCATCAAACTCATCAAAAGGTAAAAGCATCAAGTCAGCCAGAAAAAAGTAACCCCGAGTCATTAAAGGATAGTTCTTGCATACTTTGTCAACTAGAACATAGTTGCCTAAGGGGTTCGATACTTTATTTACAAATTTTGTAGACTCAACAGGTAATTTCTTACTAGACACTAAATTCTTACAAACATACAAATGTGTCGATCCAGGCTCAATTAAAGCAATCACATTAGTGTCGTAAAGAGAAAATGTGCCAATGATAACATCTGGAAACGATGCTTCTTCGTGAGCGCGAATAGCGTAGGCTTTAGTAGTTGCAGGTGCTCTGGCCTCGGATATCACAGTTGAGTCCTTTGTCACTCCTTTTCCACTAGACACATTTCCCACATTCCTCGGGGATCTCCCTTTCGCAGTCGTATTGCTCGATCTTGCATTCTGGAATTTATCTTTCTAGGATAACTCTGGACAATCTTGAATCAAATGATCTGGCGATCCACATTTGAAACAAGCTTTACTACTCATTCCAGTAGTCTCCAAAATGTTTCCTCCCACACTGTTGGCACTAAGGTTTGTTATTTCTCACACTGCTAATACTCAAGACAGAAGTTGCTTAAGCTTTAGGATTCACATATTGATTTGAACGATCTCTATTCTGGTATCCCATTGATGCATTTGATTGATTAAACGATTCTCAGGATTTCTTTGATAAAGAATGATAAGGTTTATTCATCGGTCTTTTCCTCGAATCTCTAGCTTCTGAATCAACTATCCTCTTTTCTCGGCTAAAATCTTGGACTTTGCAAGCCGAGTCAACTAACACAACAATTTTTTTCAAATCTAAAATCCCGACCAGAAGTTTAATATCTTCATTCAACCTGTCAACGAACTGCTTGCACATAATCTCTTTGGTAGAAACATACTCCTGAGCATATTTACTCAACAGCACAAATTCTCTCTCGTACTTGGTTACAGTCATACGACCTTGTTTCAATTCTAAAAACTCCTTGTGCTTTTGATCCAAAAATCGTTGGCTTATGTATTTCTTCCAAAACTTGGTCTGAAAGAACTCCCAAGTGACTCTCTCTCGGTACCACTGATACTAACGTATTCCACCACTGGTACACGATGTCCCTCAACAGTGATATGGCACATTTTAAACATTAGCTTTGAACACTTCAGCCCCATATTTACGGATCTTATCAACTGAAGGTTCATTCAACCTTAAAAGCTCGACACCTTAAGGAGCTATGGGAAACAATTGGGGATTAGGAGGGGGTAGAGGTTGTTGAGCAGCCGATTTCATTCGGATATATTGTGTGAACCACTCATTCATCATTTGGAAGAAGGCTTCTTTAGTCTCTCCTCCCTAACTACTCGATACGGGTCTAGAATAAGATGAAGCTGTCCTTTGAGCAGAAGCTGGTGCATTACTTTCAACCTCATCAACTATAGCCCGATTTGGATCCATTTACTATATGAAAACACAGTTTAAATTGTCAGGAGTTATCACACTATCACAGTTTATATATGGCATGTATAGCTAAACTCTCACATACGCTATGTTAGTCCTAGAATTGACTAAACCGTAGCTCTGATACAAATAAATTTAACACCTCTCACCCATATTAAACACCAGAATAAGGTTACGGTGCATTACCAAACTTATAACACATTTATACATACTTTCACATATATTTAGTCAATTCATACAATCATCATTCAATCTCAATCAATTTGTCCTTAATACGAGCCTACGA
The DNA here is from genome assembly GCF_007990345.1 of Gossypium hirsutum. Taxonomy (NCBI): domain Eukaryota; kingdom Viridiplantae; phylum Streptophyta; class Magnoliopsida; order Malvales; family Malvaceae; genus Gossypium; species Gossypium hirsutum. The sequence goes on along the minus strand of NC_053428.1, from coordinate 51,717,052 downwards.
GGCCCTAAACATGCATTGGGAGTGGTTCAGGACTCAAAATAGGGGACATACGCCCATATGGCCAGGCCATGTGTCTCACACGACCACCAAACATGCCCATGTCACAAGCCGTGTAGAAATTCGAAATGGGAGCACATGGTCGTGTCCCAGCTCTTGTCTAATCCCATGTAACTCTTTGACTTAGGTCACATGGCCATCACACACACCTGTATGGCTAGCCCGTGTGCCTTAAAAATGGTCATACATTCTCGTGTGCCAGGCCATGTGCTAGGCTATGCCAAACCTGTAGGGTATACTGACTTATGCCACACGGCCAAGTTACATACCCGTGTGTAAGGCTGTGTGGAGCATACTGACTTGATTTCAAATTCAACACTGAGGGACACACGGATGAGACACATGCCTCTGTCTTTGCTCATGTAGATAAAAATAGGCTATTTACCAAGCCAATTTGCTACCCAACTTTACACACATCTATACAATCCAATTGGTACACATTCATAGCATATATAGATATCCAATTCAATCACAACCAAGACTAAAATGTACCATTTCAATATCAACAACTAACATACTTTTAACACCATACTTTGCCTACTCAAATCATGCCAATTCACATTTCTAAAACATTCATTTATATACCATATCAACTAATCATTTCTTAGCCTAAAATCACAAGCACAAACATTCTCAATTTTTCAACCATTAGCTACCATGAAAGTTGCCTTCAACAAACCATTCCCAATCAAATATGAACCACATCACTAAGAGGCATTAGCACAACTATATACATACATCACTAACCAAGCCAATTAAATCAACTTACATAGCCATTTACAACATTATAAACACAACTTTTATAACCAACACAAATGGCCAAATTCATAACAATACATATACCAAAAAGACCAGGTTCCTATACATGCCATATACTTAATATACCAAAGTGTATAAGTACCGAGAAATAGATGGATAGTGTAAAGCCATCTCCGACGATCCCCGAATCCGAGCTAGCTTTATATTCACTATAAAACATAGAAAAATAAACAATGTAAGCTATAAAGCTTACTAAGCTCGTATGACATAAATTCGATATAATTATAAACACATAATTCAATAATTGATCATAAGTATAAGAATTCACATCAACTAACAAACCTCTCAATTACTCATTCACAAAACTATATACTTTCTTCACCATTTCTTTGATTCAAAGCTAATAGGGTTTATTCACATACCTGTACCATATCACACCAATCTCATACACATTTTTGTCTTTCTTTTACCCGTTGAACCATTTAGAATAGATGTAACAACCCAATTTTGGTCCTAGTCAGAACAATGGTTTCGGGACCACGAATTTGACGTAAAAAAACTTGTTTTTATTATATTTTTATGGTCTATAGTTTTATGGAATGATTTCATGAAAATTTCATTTGAAAATTTTGACATTTGAGCACTCAACTTAGCAAAAAGGACTAAATTGTAAAAAGTACAAAAGTTGAGTTCTACATGCTAGAGGTGTCTAATTGTTATGAGATTTTAAATTCAAGGTCCTTAGATGGTAATTAGACCACTTTACTTTAATTTGGACAAATAGACATGAGGTAAGAGAATTTTAGTGTTTTAAGAAAAGGGCATTTTAGTCATTTAGTTAATAATCAAATTAAATCCAAATTTTGCTCATCTTCAACCCTTGGCCCAAAATTTCAAAGGAAAACCATAGCTAGGGTTTGTTCATCTTTTCAAGCTCAATTGTAAGTCTGTTCTTGCCTAGTTTTTAATGCTCTTTACATTTTTGAAGTCGTTATCACTTAATTTATATATTCCCACCATTAATTTGAGAAATGATTAAGGTCTAGCATTTGATCCATGTTAGATATGTGTTTATTTTGGTGCCTAATGGTAGAAAATGTGTGTTTCGTGTATGATAATCAACTTTTTCTAGGTGATTTTTGATGAAAACATCAAAATGACCAATTTGTAAAAAGGTTATAAAATATGTGTAAAACTATGATTAAATGAAAAATGTGGGCTATTATAAGCATAAAAGTGCTTTTTCTAGGCTTGGGAATAAAAAAATGAATCTATTTCAATTTACGAGCCTAGTGACCAAAGTGTAAAAATGTCAAAGTTTAGGGGCAAAAATGTAATTTTCCATAATATGATTTTTGAACTGAATTGAATAATGTGAATAATAAATGAGTTAAATTTTCTATTATAGATCAAGAGAAACGAGGTTCGAACCTAGATTGGGGGAAAAATAAAGTGTTTGACGATTAGGTCCCATTTCTACTATTTTTGTACTGAGGTAAGTTCTTATGTAAATAATGCATTGTTTTAATTATGTTTTAATTGCTTTATTATTGTATGAATTGTGATTGACTCATGGACGTATTCGACAAAGTTATGACAAGCGTCAAATCCCAGTTGAACCTTAAGAATAGATAGGATACAACTGTCATGACATTAGGGTTACTAAGACTACATGTAAGACCGTTTCTGGGATATGGCATTAGTATGAGACTTCGTGTAAGAGCATATCTGGGATATGGCATCGATATGAGATTTCGTGTAAGACCATAACTGGGCTATTGGCATTGATACGAGATTACATGTACGACCATATTTGGGATATGGCAATGGTATGGTACCGTGTGTACGGGACTCTCGAGTATCCTTTAGTATTCCAAGTAGTTCAACGGGTAATTTAACGAGTATGTCAAAGATGAATTGTGTGTAAATCCAATTTGAGATGATTCAGGTATGTACGTAAAACTCATATGAAATGAGCTCGTTATGCGATGAACCCTCGGGGAGATTATGATTGAGTAAGTTATAACTATAAGATCTTAGTAATATTTATACCAACTATCATCATGTTAATTGTATGTTAAATGTTGGTTTATGATGCCTATTATTTGCATGGGCACTTACTAAGCTATATAGCTTACTCTCCTTTTCTTTCCCTTGTCTTATAGTGTCACAAAGCTAGCTCAGGAATTGGAGTTTGTCAGAGATCCACTCACACTATCAACTGATTATTTTGGGTGCCAATGAATTTTACATTTTGAGTTATGGAATGTATAGGGACTTGGTTATTTTGTTATGTGTCATAATTAAATTGGCCTAATGTGTTGGCCTATATTGGTTGATAATTCATTTTGTAAATGGCCATTTAGAATTCACTAATATTCGTCTAAGTATATATGAATATGATGATGTTTTCTTGGATGTGGAAGCCTGCATGATTGAAGTTGATAAGTATGTAATGTTGTATATGAGAAATAGTAACATGTGAATGATGTGTGGATGTCTTGATTTTGGTTGAATTGGTTGAATGTAATTGCTTAGATTGGTGCTATATTTTGTTGTGTAGGTGTGTGCATGATAGGGGTGACAAAATGAATTGGTAGATAGCCTTGTTTTTGTCCACATGGGTAGACACACGAGCATGTGTCTAGGCCGTGTGTGACACACGACTTGCCCCATGGGCATGTGTTCCGGCCGTGTGACCCTACACCTTAATTGTTGAAAAATAGAATGCTTAGAATTGAGCACACAGGTAGAGACACGAGCGTGTGTCTTAGCTGTGTGGATGACACGACCTCAGGCACAGGCGTGTGCCATGGGCGTGTGAAGTCTGCACCTATTTTATGAAAAATTATGAAAATTATATCGACCACATGGCCTAGCACACGGGCGTGTGACTTGGCCATGTGTCTTCAATTCGTTCTTGGGTGACAAACAAAGAGTTACACAGGTTAAGGACAAGGGGGCGTGTGTGACCACACAGCCTACCCATACGGGCGTGTCACAAGCCACACGGGCGTGTGACCTTTGTTTTAGCAAAAATTTTCTAAGTGTCTTAAAATTTTCTAAGGTTCTCGGTTTAGTCCCGAACCACTTCCGAAGCATGTTTTGGGCCTCGTAGGCTTGTATTAGGGACCTTATAATTAAATGCAAAAAGTTTGAATTTGATGCAAAATTTTATGGCTTGGAAGTGTATGTTTGCTTGTGTTTAAGTCTGGTAATGCCTCGTACCCTGTTCCGGCATCGAATACAGGTAAGGGATGTTATAATAGAAGTCGGATACTTAAGATTTTCACATGATAAGTACCTATACCATGGCCCGAAGCCAACTCAAGGTAACTTATCTCCGAAGTTTTGATATCATGGCTTGAAGCCAAATCAGCCGATATACATGGCACAAAGCCAAATTGGTATAACTCACACCCGAAGTGCTATATCGTGGCCCGAAGCGAACTCAATGTATCCCTTAATGACATGTCACTAGCATCTTAAACTATTCCTAAGGTTCAACCTGGATTTGAATGTCTAATAGTCGCCGAATCACTATCGTTCATATCCATGGTCTCGTACTCACAATTTATGCAATATCAAAGCATGTGAAATACATTTGTACTGAAATTTATCACATACGAACTTACCTCGAATGTAGAAACAATAAAATAAGTCGATTAGTCGATAACTTTAGTTTTCCCCCGATCTAGATCTAAATTCCACTTTTCTTGATCTAAATATATTCAAAATTAACTTATTTAATCATCTATTTATTCAATTCAATCCAAAATATACATTAGGGCTATTTTAAACATTTTTACAATTTAGTCCTTCTTACACAAAATCACAAATTCATGAAATTTCTTAAATACCCAAGATAGCCAAATTACCATAATGCCCCTAGCAACCCATATTTATCAACTTTTCACACATTTAACCACACATTTTCACAAATAAATCCTACTTTTGCAGTTTTACTCAAAATCACTTTACAAAATATGTAAATCTAACAACAAGATTTCATATTCCATCATCAAACATCAAAGAACACATATTTTCATCAATGGAAACTTTCAAAATCTTTAACAGTTTTGCAAAATAGTCCCTGATGATTGCGTGATATTCGTAACAGGTTTTAAAGATTTATAAATGAAACATTCTTAAGACTAACTTATTATCACGATTAAGACAAGTGTACCTATCGAACAGCAGTATAGTTCAACAAGACTGGATTGTCGAACCCAAAGGAACTACGAATACTAGTATTTACTTCCTTTTTATTATCTAGCCTAAAAATTAAGAGGTTTGGTTATCTAAACTAATTACTAACTAAGAATGCACAGAAAGAAAACTTGGGAAAATACTTTTGGGAAAATTCGATTGATTGAGACAATACCTAAGGAAAAATCCACCTAGACTTCACTTATTATTTGATTCTGAATCAGACGATTTATTCGCTAGACTCGATCCATAGAAATCCCTAAGTTATATTATTATCTCTCTCGAGACTAATAACGTCTAACCCTAGGTTGAATAATTGAAATCTCTTTCTAATTAACACCCTAGCATGGTATTAACTCGATCTATGGATTCCTTTATTAGGTTTTACCTTAATCCGTAAAATCTTGTCACCCTATGTCTAGGCACACAATCAACTCCGCTTAATTATAACAAATTTACTCTTAGACAGGGTCTATTCCTCCTCTGAGTAAGAGCTTAACTTGAATCAATATCCTGGAATATAAAAACAGGAATTAAGAACACATAATTAAGAACAAGTCAAATATTTATCGTACAACTCAGATAATAATAACAAGATCCATCTTAGGTTTCATTCCCCTTAGGTATTTAGGGGGTTTAGTTCATATTTATGAAAGAAAACATCTCAAAAGCATAAAGATAACAAAACATAAGAAAACCCAAAACTCCTGAAGGAACTTGAAGGGAGATCTCCAGTCTTGATGATGAATCCAGCTCTTGAGATGGATCAATGGGGTTTCCTTGACTAATTCCTTGCTTCCTACTCTGCGCCCCCCTCTTAAGTGCCTCCTCAATTGTTTAAATAGGCTTTTGAATGCCTAAGAGCACTAAAAATTGGCCTTTTTCGAACAGTACTAAACTTGGGCTCGGCAGGGATATGCCCGTGTGCGATTACTCCAGCCCATAGTCAAGGCTGTTAAATAGGCACGGGCGTGTTGTCTGCCCGTGTAAGTCGTGCTTCGATCCTACCAAATTGACATGGCCATGTGACACGTCCGTGTGAGGAAGTCCAAGCCTTGTTGTTTTCCCATGTGGGTCCATTTTCTCCGTTTTCATCCCGTTTCTCTCTCTTTTTACTCTCCTATGCTTACCTAAGTATAAAACATGAAATTAAAGGATTAGGAGCATCGAATTCACCAAATCTAAGGAGAAATCATCCGTAAATGCGCTAAGCATGGTATAAAAATATGTATAAATTACGGTTTATCAAATACCCCCACACTTAAGCATTTGCTTGTCCTCAAGCAAAATCCTCAACTCACGATCAAAATAAATTCTTCTCAATTTATAATCCCTATCAATAATATCTCAAAATAATACATAAGTATTTATACATTGAAAATTCAACTAAAAGTACATCAAAGTTTTAGATATTCTAAGTTGAGCATTTTATCATGAAAACATAGGTGTCTCCCCTCATCTAAGTGATTTCCTTGATCAAAATATCATAGAGTTTAACATCCTCATAACATCCTCACTAAAGATTCACTCAAATCACTCAAGGTGTTTAAGGACATCAATTAAAGCACTCATTAGTCAATATGAGAAGTTATTACCATAGGCTTGTTTGAAAATCAAATATCCACCACTATATATAGAAATGATACCTCAATCAAAAAGGTCTTTAGAGGGTTGTAATGTGGCTTTGGTTAAGGGGTGTGGTCACAGGCTGAAAGAAAAGGTTAGAATTAAGATTGAATTGAAAAATTACCTAGCTAGAAAAATGACTAGTCATCAGTTGAATACAAGTGAGCTTATTCTCAGAATATGGAATTAACACTCAAGCTCAAAAATGACAAATTACTAGTAATATGTATTGAAGTATGTTCATTTTTTTAAGAGCAAGTCAACTACGTAGAAGAGAAAAACATAGCTAAGCAATTAGTTCAACTCAAATCTCGACAAAAATAGGGATCAAATTAGGGGATTTCAACAATAATGATTTATGGGTTAATATTGAGGGTAAATCAATTAATGGCTTGTTAAGCTCAAAGGGGTTCACTAAGGGTTAATTATGAAGGTAGGCTTTTGTGGAGTGAGTGGGTTAAACCTAAGTGCCTTTATCATTTTGACATATCAAATCAAATGGTGTGGTCTTGACCTGCATAATCAAGCAAGTTCCAGAATAATAATTCAATACTGACACACTTATAATGAAAGTGAGCATGAAAGAAATAATAGATGCTCTAAAGGCTCAAGATCTCACAAAAATTATGGCTTTTTGATGTTTAAACTTGTGAATTCCAACTCAAGATAATACCTAAACTTAGGGAAACAACCTAAAAGTTTTTTAATTATTCAAACATCAACTTATCATGCTTGATTCCCTAATGTCTTAAAGTTTAAACAATCAATGCATAAATGCCTATGTTTTAATTCAAGACATATCAATAAAAATGATAAGTTAATTAAAATTCATTCTAATAGTGATATGAGTGATTCATGAGAGAAGAAGATAGAATTTAGGGATTTCTAATGGTGATGTAAAAGACCCCCCACACTTAAGATGTACATTGTCCTCAATGTAAAAGGGCAGATATATTGAAAAATATAGATTTATAATCATAAGATAGGGAGAGAAGTGAAACTTCCTGAATGATGAATGAACTCCTTGAATTGGAGTGATGGAGAGTAATCAGCCAAAGCAATAATGAGAGTGGAGGAGGATACTCCGGTGGTGGTAAAAGTTCATTAGTCCATAAGTCCTGCACCAAAAGAATATTATATCTGGTGGTAGATATGGTCGTGGTCGAGCAGGACATGGTAGTAGTGAAGAACCTTTCTGGTGGAGTTTTTAGGTCCTATGCGATGATGAGTTTTGGAGATCTTTATAACTGTGATAGAATCAAGAACATTTTAGGAAATATAAGGAAGCATAATTACTCGTAATGAAATAGCCGAAATTTAAAATTGTAAAATAATAATTATAAAACCTAATAAAAATAAGCTTAAGGAAAAATAAAAAGTAGTCTTAAAATATAATAAAAGTAAAAACATAAAATAATAAATAAAAGTTTTTAAACATCTTCATCGCTAGATGGTTCGCGAGGTGGGGGTGGCGATGAGATGTGGAAGTGCTGACAAATCTACTATAGAGTAGCATCAATGTTATTGAAGCGCTGAAAACACTGTCGCTCGAATCGGGTAAGGCGCTCAGAGATGTCAGCGTATGAAGCCGCTGCATGAACTAGACGAGAGAGGGGTGGTGGCTGAGTTGGTGGATCCTTGTGATGTGGAGTGACATCATCATGAATGTCCTCTAGGTCCTCCTCCTCGGTGGACTGGGCGAGGCGGCATTGAGGAGGGTATGTGCCATGTCGTTTCTCGATCATCCTATAGGGACTGTAGGGACTGTAAGGACTGTAGGGACTGTAGGGACTGTAGAGGCCCACATCTGCCCGGGCCCAATATAACAAAGCTAAAATAGTCCAAATTTACAAAAAAAAATTGTCTAAAGCCCATTTACAAAGTTTAGAAGCCCAACAAACCCAATCCAAACTTAACAAAAAAACCTAGCCCATCTAGCCCAAAAATTAAATCAGAAACAAGAACCCTAGAGTTTCTACCTAGCCTCCAGCATCGTTTCCCCTTTTCACGCCTCGAGTGCGCCGTACCCATTCCATGTGTGCCGTCAGCGCACACATCGCTCGAGAACTGACCACCTCTGCCCTGTCCCATCGCCATCGCTGTCACCTGCAAACAAGCAAAGAAGAGGACAACAAGAAACGGAAGCCAAAACAGTAGCAAAGATGGTATCCCATGGGGCTATAAAGCCACTTCAAAAATCGTTTGTAGGGGGTTATTTTCTTTTTTCTGGAAAATAAAAAACATTGTATTACACGATTTTTAAGCAATAAAAAAAAACAAAAGGTTGAGTTTCATTCTCTGTTTCTTTATTTTTCTCGTCTCTTTATTTTTTTATTTTCCTAAAATCATTTTTAAAATAAAAAAATAAAAAGGAAGAGAAAGCGGACTTACCCGAACCTTGGAGCCACGACATCGAAGTCCTACTCCGTCGTTAAAATTGCTTTTGCAAGGAAAAAGGGGGTCTCTTCTTTCGTGTTTTCAGGCTATGAAGACATGGCCTTCGGGCGTTTCAAAACTAGGGTAAAAAAAAAACCCTTTCTTCGTGCAGCTCCGATCACCACCCACGGTGGTACGATGGCGGCACAGAGCTAGGGTCCAACCCCTAACAGAAGAAAAGAAAGGGGATGGGAGAGAGAGCAAATAAGCTCTCTGGTTTTTCTAAAAACAGGGGCTGGAAACACAAAATAAAAAAAAGGGTTTTAAGTTATTTGTAATAAAGGAAGGCCTACACTTTAACCCGTTTAATAGGCCTAATATGTGCCTTTTAATTGAAAATTGGGGAATTGTGCATTAGTCCTTCCCATTTGCGCAAACATTCAATCATGCCTCATTTATTTCATTTCTTTTTAATTTGGCTTTGAAACATATGTATATTAGCAATTCGACCCCATTTCTTTTTTTTTATTTTATTATTTTCGCCCCGAATTTTTGTCTAGAGTTCAAATTAGCCCCTTTTCGTCCTTTTCTTTTATATTTTATTTTATTATTTAACATTATGGTATTATAATTGTATTTTATTTTCTTGCATATTATTTGCTATTATTATTATTACCTTCATTCCATTATTATTATTGCTATTGTTATTTTTTTGTTGTTTATATTTTTATTTATATTATTATTAGTATCATTGTTATTCCTTAGTTTGTTATTATTATTATTTTATCATTTTTTATGTATTTATCTACATTATTATTATTATTATTATTGCATTTATTTTTGAACATATCATGCATTTTAAATTATTACCAATTTTAAATATTATATATATATATCATTTCTTTTAATCATCATATGTAGTATTTATTTTGAGATTCTTGTACGTATCTTGATATTTTAGATTATTACATGTATACATATACATATATATATTATTTTAAACATTTTTCTATGTATTATCTTACATTAAATGTCTCTATTCACATCATTCTTTCTAAATATTTCGTATGTCATTTGAGTTAAACCCTATTTTAAATTTTTACTTATTATTTAGTTACTCTATAAAAAACTATTTTAAATCCCTTTATTATGTATCGTAAACCTTTTATCATTTTTAAGACTATATAGGTACTTATTTGGATTTATATATATTTATTTATTTAAATTATTTTTGAACAATATTTATTTTAAATTTCTTTTTTACACACTATTCATTTTGAGCTCTTTTGTAAGTTATTTTAAAGTGTCTTATTATTTTTTTGTGTATTATTCATAACATATTGTTTACTTGAAGTTTGCTGTACATATATATTATTTTATTTTATGCCAAAAATATTAAATATGTTAATTATTATAAATTGTTTTATATTCTTTACTTTAAATTGCCTTTTCATTTTAAAATTGTTTTGTGTATTATTTATTTAAAAATGTTTTATTATTTTAAATTGTTTTATGTCCCCTTTTAGAACTCAATTTATTTATTTTAAATATTTTATTTATTATTCATTATAAGTTACTTCCTCATATTATTACCTATTTCATACTTATATATACATATATATATGTGTGTACGCATCATTTGATCTAAAATTTTTGTAAATAAATGTATCATCTTTTCTTAAGTTATTTTATATATTTTAAAGATTCATTTTTCACTTTATTTACTCTTAAAACTTAGTTATTATCATGTTGAATAGTTTTTATGTTTTATTCGTTTTAATTTGCCTTATACTATTATTTCTTTTTAGATTGTCATATATGTTATTTATTCATTTATTTATTTTTTGTTCCTTGATTACTAATGTTAATATTTAAATAATGCATGTTGAGTGCTTATTGTCGTTGTGTGTACATTTGTGATGTTATTCTTGTATTATTATTACATGCTTTGTACTCCCTTTTGTTTTATTTCATTTAAATCATATCGCGCATCGACCTCGAATGTATTTGTCCAAACATGGACCATTTTAATCCAAACAAATAATACACGTCGTTTAAGTATTGTACTTACTATGGTTTAAAAACAAAATTTTCTAATTAAGGCAATGTTTTGCGTTTTGGAACATTGAAGAATTGTGCCCTAACTTACGGGGTTTCATTTTTCTCGTTGATTCTAAATAGCCAAACATCCTTTTGAGTTTTAAAACACACGGAATTCCAATTAAAATTAAAACTTGTGTTCGGGAGTTCATGGTATCATGTCCTTGTGTTCGGGAGTTCATGGTATTGTGTCCTAACTTACGGGATGTGATACTCTGATATCTCAAGACAAGGAAATCTTTAGCAAATGTCTTGATTAAATTCAAGCATTTTTTAAATTGACGTTAATAAAAAGGATCGTATTTTAACTTCGTTCTCGATTTTCAACTTTCGACATTAAGACACTAATTAATCAATTCGGTACCAATTTTTGGGCTTGTCGAGGGTGCTAGTCCTTCCTCGCACGTAACCGACTCCCGAACTTGTTCTCTTGAGTCTCGTGGACCAAAAACACTGTTTTAATAAACTAAAACATTCTATTAAAGCAAAGGTGGTCCGATCACACCTAATAAAGATCGGTGGCGACTCCCGTTTTAATTTTCGTTTTCAAACAAAGTCGATTCCCGTTTTTTCCAAAAAATGGTTTTGACAGCTTGGCGACTCCGCTGGAGATCTTGAAAGTCGAGCCATAAATTGATCAATTTCTATCCTTTGTCGAAAATTGAAATTTTGTTTTAAACTTATGATCCATTCATCGCATTTCACCCATTTTTCTTACGGTTTTTCATCATTTTATTGTATTTTCTTTATTTCTTCAAGTTTTTATGCATATATCCTCGCACATTACATTGCATGACCCTTGTGGTCACACCCTTTAAGTGAGAGTGAGAAACTATTCCTTCGTGAGGTTTTCACCTCCTTGTAAGATAGTGGATCACTTTCGGGATACATCCGTACCTATGCCTTTGTGAGATTTTCATCTCCATACAGCCATAAGGAAATGTATTCCCCTGAACCGAACTCGATCTATCTAAGCCTATAATGGGTGAGGATCCAGGAATCTGCTGGTTCGGGTACCCTTACTCTAGAACCAAGCCACATATAGAGAGACTTAGGTGCTTACCCTAGGTAGAACCACTCCGAACCCCTAGTGGTCACCCTAATAGGTGCTTTATTTGTTATTTATTTCTCTTGTACTAACGTGTTTTTATATATATATAAATGCATTGCATTACATCATCATAGAAAGGAGGTGTTGATTCATATTTGATCGCTAAATAGAGCAGTTTGTCATAAGAAAACGAATTTCTTGATAAAGTGGATTAGAACGCGGTTGTCTAACTATGTTCCAAGTAAGTATGATGAAAGAAGGCTGATAGCCCAACACACGACTTGGCTTCATTGCCCAAGGATTAAAACCAACAAAGGTTATTCGAGAGCCATCACGTCTTGACTTTCTGAAAGAAGCTGACGAGTATCGCAGGGATAAGTGAGCAATAAGTCGCAGCCTGGATCAAGCAAAAAGGAGTTAATAGGAACATCTTTTGGAGAATTCACAAGACTCAACCACAACATCTGGATATGAAGAGGAAGATATGTGTCTTCACTTGAAATGTGAGAGAAAGGCCGCATATGTAATTCGTTTTATGTAAGGGGATTTCTTTTCTAGAAAAGTTGTTCTAATGGGATTGAATTTAGAATCAACGCCTTTCTTCCTTTTGCATTCATTTGCATTGTATTGCATCATTTGCATTAGACTTTCCCTAAAAGACCCTAATTTAGTAAAATTATTTTAGAACCGACAAAGGATATGGACCAAATGTTGGAAAGAATAGAGCAAAAGCAAATACAGAAGCAAGAGCAATTGATCCAAATTCAACAAGATATGCGAGAACAAATGCTGGAACTCTAAAGAAATATGATGGGCCAGTTAACCCAGTTACTGGCCAGAGAATTTAAAAAAAGGAGTAGCCCAGTGGTCAACAGTGAGGATAATGAAGACATCGTCTATTCCCTAGGTTTTGCCCCAGTAAACGTCCTGACCCAACCAGACACCTCAGCACTGTTGAATATCCCGACGGGTCCAGGTTTTAACCCGAAAGATGAGCGAGCTAAACTGGTTGTTCTAGCAGAAACAAAGAAAATGGGAGAATGGACTCTAAAGACCCCAAAGAAGAAGGAAAAGGAAACGAATAGCACGAGTATGTATAACAAGGGCCATTCGAAGCTGATTACAGTAAGCCAGCCAAGGACGGTAACTACCAGCCATCAGGTCTCCCCAATACAAGAGCACAATCGAACAACAAACTCAGAAAAACCCCAATTCACGCCCATCCCAATCACGTACAGGGAGTTGTACCATATTTCGTTCGACGCACATGCCATATCCCCTTTTTACATAGAACCAATACAACCTCCTTACCCTAAATGGTACGATACAAGCGGCCAATGTGAATACCATACGGGAATCACGGGGCATTCCATCGAGAACTGTACCACTTTTACAAAGATGATCGAAAGACTCATTAATTTGGTTATCGTAAAATTTGATGATCCCTTTGATGCAAAAAAAATCTGTTGCCCAACCTGTCGGTTAAAGGGGTAAATCTGAGTTCCATGATGGATAAGGGCGTGAGATCTAATGGTGCATCGAGCTCAGAACTCTAGTGCAAGACCTGATATTGGGGAATCTAAACAATAATGATGTATCAGAAGAAGGAATCTGGGAATAGTATTTTTCGAGCATCTGCCCTTACGTACTTGGAAGTGTTTTGAACAATAGGACTGTGGAAGAGATTCCTTTATTTTTAGAGCTAATCTAGAGTAATATTTAAAACACGCTTATTGCTTTAAGCCTAGAAGCAATGAGAATCCTTTTATGAAATAGGCATGTGTTCTAAATCTTTGTTTCAATAAAATGCATCTTTTTGAGCAAATATTCTCTTATTTCATGTCATACTATACGAATAATCGTTCTTAGATTCATTTGTTCTTTAAACTTTCTTTTAAATATTCATTTATTTTTCATTCATGATCATACCATACAAATAATCATCCTCTGAATCATTTATTCTTTGGAATCTGCCTTCGTACCTACAACAGGTCCCTAGATATCAATGATGTGAGCGACGCTGTCATCGACTCTAAGTCTCCTTTTGAGCGAAATATTGACCTAAAGGGATCTCAGCACTTTGAAGATGACAGAGATGGTACCCTATTTCCAGATTTGTTAAGAATGGTAGAACAAGATATCCTACCTTACAAAGAGTCAGTAGACAATAAGCCTAGGACAAAAGAAAGAGGCAAACATCGGAGTCTGAATCACCACAAAGACAAAGCGAGACACCATTGAGTCATTTCCAAGAAATTAAAGATTTTTTGGTGTGACCGTATCAAGATACACCTGGCCACTAAGACGTGAGGATGTTGCAGGGTTTTTGAATGACATATGCTAATGACATACACGATGGTCGAGCTAATCATGAGATTTGGGTTCTGCTGGTCCACCGTAGAAAGGGATTGCATCAGTATGCTGTAAATGCCAAATTTATGGAGAGAAAATCCATGTTACCCTTCATTCTTTGACTTTCTCTATGTAGGGCATAGAGGTTATTGGGCCGTTCTCGTCAAAAGCTTATTGCAGGCATCAATTACTCCGCCAAGAAGGTAAAAGTTGCTTTATATGCCAATATTACAAAGTCGACAGTCAGCAAAAAGGAAAAAAAGGATCATGTGCCTAAAAAGATCATATCCAACTGCACAATGATAGAAGTTCACAATTTGTTCGAAGAATAGACACCACATCACCTTAAAAATAAAAAATACAATAAAGGTAGCCAAAGTGTATAAGAATAAAAATAACAAAACAAAGGCCATAGGGAAAGGCGACTGAAACTTGTAAAGATTGGCAAAAAGAAGTTACCATTTACCCTCTATACTTATCAAATGTCGACCAGGACTTTCATCGGGGCAACACATTGCTCGTTTGTTTTATGGGATAGAAACGGTTTTAAAGACGAGGATCCTTTTCTCCAAGTCTTGTCAGAGCTGAAGTTGGGTAAGGCAGAATGGATCCAATCCCGATAGGATCAGCTGAATTTGAAGAGAGGAGGTTAAAAGCTATCTATCGTGGTCCAGTGCACTAAAAATGAATGATGCGAGCTTACGATAAAGAGGTTATTCTAAGAGAATTCCACGAAGGGAATTTGATATTGAAGAAGATTCTTCCTATACAAAAAGACTTCAGAGAAAAGTGGATACCAATCTGAGAAGGACATTATGTAATAAAGAAAGCCTGTTTTAGAGGGGCATTAATTTTGACCGAAAGAGATAGCAAAAATTTGCTCAAGTCGGTAAATTCGAATTCCGTCAAGAAGAATTTCACCTAGAAAGTGAGAGATCAAGGCGAAAACTCACAAAGGGGGCTTTGAGACCTTCAAAAAAAAAAGAGGAAAGAAGAAAAGAAAAGAAAAAGGAGAGGCCAAGGCGAAAACCCACAAAGGGCACCTTGAGACCAAAGGGAATTTGAGTTGAAAACCCGGAAAGGGCGGCTCAAATTTGGATCAAAGTGGGGCATATAATAGTCTTGCTATGCCTGAACTAACAATGAAGAAGTGTGCTACATCTTGGGGCATCGACAAAGTACCCCGGATCCCCTAAACACATATTGAGCTCAGAAGGGTCCTCAAGAAGTCGGTACAGAGAGGCTCAAGCTGAGATATCTGGGGCACCTAGTTTCCATTTTGCCCATTTTGAATTTGTTATCTTTGATTACCTTATTTTTTTCAAGATACGTCCCAGTAAACTTCCTTCTTATTGAATTGATATCTTTGATTAACTTATTCATGTTGAATTAATTACCTGTTTATTGCATTTGCAATCTTTGATTAACTTCGAGCTACGCTCCTAATCAATTTCCTTTTTGTCCATTGTTTTGATCTTTTTTCAAGTATTTTGCATTGAAATAACGATTAATGGACTAATAATACCTTCGCAAAAGGGGTTCTGCATATTACTCTGGAGGCTTCTAAATAGTATAGGAACCTGAAGCAGGACCATCAATTAGGACTCACCAAGCCTAAGGGTTGAAAATGTTTGAGAAAGAGGAGTTTAAATTGCGATTATCTCTTCAAATTTTCTGTCAGAGATATCATTTGAGTGAAGAGAAAGATATTTCGTCGGTGATACAACCTCGACAAATAACGAGCAATGTCAACCTAAGTATACAGGAGGATTATGCTCGAGAAAAGAAAATGATACTCTACATTCATGCAAATATCGAGCATATACAGCAGGTCATTACACCCAGGGAATGATGTGATAGATCAAATTGATTGAAGATGAAAAAAATCATGTACCTCCGAGTTGGAGCAAGATAGATAGTGAACCTTATTCCTCTAAAGTTGCAGTGGGAGGTACAAACTTTATGTTCCCAGAAGGTACAGTGGAAGGGACTCTGAATTTATAGCGGGGCGAGCTTGTTGAGCAAAATGTTATTGTTGCTTTGACTTTACTGTCAAGAATACCAGCCGAACAAGATGGCTACGTAATACGTCAGTGATAATGTCTTGATGAACAACGAGCAATGACACCTTGAGCCTTTTGAAAAAATGGATTTTATTCATTTCTGCATTCATATATCATTCATAACACATCTAGTTAGGAGCATTTGATTCATTTCGATCATAACATCCTAATTATTTGACATAAGCATCACATCTAGTTAGGAGCATTTGATTCATTTTGATCATAGTATCCTAATCATAGATACATGAGACCAATTCTACAGATCTTGTTTCTTTCAAGTTGCAGTGGAGCAGATCGAAGACGGTGAATCTAGTCTTCCTGAAGATGTAGTGAAACAGATTTAAGCCACCATCCTAGCTCCCTAAAGTTGTAGTGGAGTAGGCTGAAGATTGTAGATCTTGTCTCCATGAAGTTGCAGTGGAGCAGATCGAAGATGGCGAATCTAGTCTTCCTGAAGATGCAGTGAAGCAGATTTAACCCACCATCCTAGCTCCCTAAAGTTTTGGTGGAGTAGGCTGAAGATTGTAGATCTTGTCTCTATGAAGTTGCAGTAAAACAGATTTAAACCACCATCCTATCTCCTTAAAGTTGTAGTGGAGTAGGCTGAAGATTGTAGATCTTGTTTCCTTGAAGTTCCAGTGGAGCAGATCGAAGATGGCAAATCTAGTCTTCCTGAAGATGCAATGAAGCAGATTTAAGCCACCATCCTAGCTCCCTAAATTTGTAGTGGAGTAGGCTGAAGATTGTAGATCTTGTTTCCTAAAGTTGCAGTGGAGCAGATCGAAGATGGCAAATATTATTTTCCTGAAGTTGCAGTAAAACAGATTTAAGCCACCATCCTAGCTCCCCAAAGTTGTAGTGGAGTAGGCTGAAGATGGTAGATCTTGTTTCCTTGAAGTTGCAGTGGAACAGATCGAAGATGGTGAATCTAGTCTTCTTGAAGATGCAGTGAAGTAGATTTAAGCCACCATCCTATCTCCCTAAAGTTGTAGTGGAGTAGGCTGAAGATTGTAGATCTTATCTCTCTGATGTTGCAGTGGAGCATAGCAAATCTTGTTTTCCTGAAGTTGCAATGAAGCAGATTTAAGCCACCATCTTATCTCCATATATTGTAGTGGGTTGTAGTGGAATAGATTAAAACTATGAGTAGTCGTAGTAGAACAGATCAAAGCAACAGTTCCTATACCCCTGGGGATATAGTGGATTGGAATGAAGCTACCTGAAGAAGTGAAGATACCCAAAGGTCAAGATTCTGCAAAGACCAGGCAAATTTGGCCCTCTTTTAGTCTTTGTTCCATTCTCGTTATACGACAATGAGCAAAGAGGGGCAGTTGTAGAGGCCGAAATCCACCCGGGCCCAATATAACAAAGCCAAAATAGTCCAAATTTACAAAAAAAATTGTCTAAAGCCCATTAACAAACTTTAGAAGCCCAACAAACCCAATCCAAACTTAACAAAAAAAAACCTAGCCCACCTAGCCCAAAAATTAAATCAGAAACAGGAACCCTAGAGTTTCTACCTAGCCTCCAGCGTCGTTTCCCTCTTTTCACACCTCGAGTGTGTCGTACCCCTTCCATGTGCACCTTCAACGCACACATCACCCGAGAACTGGCCACCTCTGCCCCGTCCCATTGCCTTCGCTGTCACCTGCAAACAAGCAAAGAAGAGGACAACAAGAAACGGAAGCAAAAATAGTAGAAAAGATGGTATCTCATGGGGCTATAAAGCCATTTCAAAAATCAGATGTAGGGGGGTTCTTTTCTTTTTTTTTGGAAAATAAAAAAAAACATTGTATTACATGATTTTTAAGCAATAAGAAAAAAGGTTGAGTTTCATTCTTTGTTTCTTTATTTTTCTCGTCTCTTTATTTTTTTATTTTCTTTTTTTCCTAAAATCATTTTTAAAATAAAAGGAAGAGAAAGGGGACTTACCCGAACCTCGGAGCCGCGACATCGGAGTCCTACTCCGTCGTTAAAATCGACTTTCGAAAGGAAAAAGGGGGGTCTCTTTTTTCGTGTTTTCAGGCCAAGAAGACATGGCCTTCGGGCGTTTCAAAACCAGGGTAAAAAAAACCTTTTCTTCGTGCGGCTCTAATCACCACCCACAGTGGTACGACGGCGGCGCAGAGCTAGGGTCTAGACCCTAATAGAAGAAGAGAAAGGGGAGGGGAGAGTGAGCAAATAAGCTCTCTGGTTTTTCTAAAAATAGGGGCTGGAAACACAAAATAAAAAAAAGGGTTTTAAGTTATTTGTAATAAAGGAAGGCCTACACTTTAACCCGTTTAACAGGCCTAATATGTGCCTTTTAATTGAAAATGGGGGAATTGTGCATTAGGTCCTTCCCATTTGCGCAAATATTCAATCATGCCTCATTTATTTCATTTCTTTTTAATTTGGCTTTGAAACTTATGTATATTAGCAATTCGGTCCCATTTCTTTTAATTTATTTTATTATTTTCGCCCCGAATTTCTGTCTAGAGTTCAAATTAGCCCCTTTTCGTCCTTTTCTTTTCTTTTATATTTTATTTTATTATTTAACATTATGGTATTATAATTGTATTTTATTTTCTTGCATATTATTTGCTATTATTATTATTACCTTCATTCCATTATTATTATTGCTATTGCTATTTTTTTGTTGTTTATATTTTTATTTATATTATTATTAGTATCATTGTTATTCCTTAGCTTGTTATTATTATTATTTCATCATTTTTTTGTATTTATCTACATTATTATTATTATTATTGCATTTATTTTTGAACATATCATGCATTTTAAATTATTACCAATTTTAAATATTATATATATATATCATTTCTTTTAATCATCATATGTAGTATTTATTTTGAGATTCTTGTACGTATCTTGATATTTTAGATTATTACATGTATACATATATATATTATTTTAAACATTTTTCTATGTATTATCTTACATTAAATGTCTCTATTCACATCATTCTTTCTAAATATTTCGTATGTCATTTGAGTTAAACCCTATTTTAAATTTTTATTTATTATTTAGTTACTCTATAAAAAACTATTTTAAATCCCTTTATTATGTATCGTAAACCTTTTATCATTTTTAAGACTATATAGGTACTTATCTTAAACCTTTTATATATATTATTTTGGATATATATATATTTATTTATTTAAATTATTTTTGAACAATATTTATTTTAAATTTCTTTTTTACACACTATTCATTTTGGGCTCTTTTGTAAGTTATTTTAAAGTGTCTTTTTATTTTCTTGTGTATTATTCATAACATATTGTTTATTTGAAGTTTGCTGTATATATATTTTATTTTATTTTATTCCAAAAATATTAAATATGTTAATTATTATAAATTGTTTTATATTCTTTACTTTAAATTGCCTTGTCATTTTAAAATTGTTTTGTGTATTATTTATTTAAAAATGTTTTATTATTTTAAATTATTTTATGTCCCCTTTTAGAACTCAATTTTTTTATTTTAAATATTTTATTTATTATTCATTATAAGTTACTTCCTCATATTATTACCTATTTCATACTTATATATACATATATATGTATATATGTGTGTGTACGCATCATTTGATCTAAAATTTTTTGTAAATAAATGTATCATCTTTTCTTAAGTTATTTTATATATTTTAAAGATTCATTTTTCACTTTATTTAGTCTTAAAACTTAGTTATTATCATGTTGAATAGTTTTTATATTTTATTCGTTTTAATTTGCCTTATACTATTTTGTTTAGATTGTCATATATGTTATTTGTTCATTTATTTTTTATTGTTCCTTGATTACTAATGTTAATATTTAAATAATGCATGTTGAGTGCTTATTGTCATTGTGTGTACCTTAATTCGTCCACTTGCAACTTTATATTTGTCGTACATTTGTGATGTTATTCTTGTATTACTATTACATGCTCTGTACTCCCTTTTGTTTTATTTCATTTAAATCATATCGCGCATCGACCTCGAATGTATTTGTCCAAACATGGATCGTTTTAATCAAAATAAATAATACACGTCGTTTAAGTATTGTACTTGCTATTGTTTAAAAACAAAATTTTCTAAATAAGGCAATGTTTTGCGTTTTGGAACATTGAAGAATTGTGCCCTAACTTACGGGGTTTCAGTTTTCTCGTTGATTCTAAATAGCCAAACATCCTTTTGAGTTTTAAAACACACGAAATTCCAATTAAAATTAAAACTTGCGTTCGGGAGTTCATGGTATCGTGTCCTAACTTACGGGATGTGATACTCCGATATCTTAAGATAAGGAAATCTTTAGCAAACGTCTTGATTAAATTCAAGCACTTTTGAAATCAACGTTAATAGAATGGATCGTATTTTAACTTCGTTCTCGATTTTCAACTTTCGACATTAAGACACTAATTAATCAATTCGGTACCAATTTTTGGGCATGTCGAGGGTGCTAGTCCTTCCTCGCACGTAGTCGACTCTCGAACTTGTTCTCTTGAGTTTCGTGGACCAAAAACACTGTTTTAATAAACTAAAACGTTCTATTAAAGCAAAGGTGGTCCGATCACACCTAATAAGGATTGGTGGTGACTCCCGTTTTAATTTTTGTTTTCAAACAAAGTCGATTCCCATTTTTTCCAAAAAATGGTTTCGACAGGGACATCTGGCCAATGAGAGTGAGGGAGGATGATTGGGGTGCTATGTTGAGGAGTTTGAAGTGCTGAGCCAATCGAGTCACATAGGGCCCGATAGAGATGACCCTCTCCTGTGCCGCTTCGTCTGGTGGCGAATGGCGAAGGCAATAAAGTAGGCAAGGTCGATGACGTGCCCGTTCGCCATACTTCATAAGAAATAAGCGTCGTGGGTGGTGACGATGCCGATGCTCTCTCGTCTCTCTGTCAGAGTGTGAGCCAAGATGGCGTGTAGATACCTCAAGGAAGGAGGGAGAGCCGATGTCTTGGAGCGGCTAGGATCGTAAGTGGCTGAGGCAGGGACGAGGTCCCTCCAACATTTTGAGGGGGAGTAGTGGATATGGCGGTGGAGGGTGTCGAGGTCATTGTCGTCCATAAACTCCTCCGTGTATAGCCCTAGTGCAATCCCGAACTCGGGTACGCTCAACTGGTGTACTAGACCACCAAGGCCGGACTGTTCCAGGATTGTCAAAGTTGGTCATGATGGTCTGAAGATAGAACGTCGAGTAGAGTTCCAAGGTATACTCGAGATACGTTGGCTCGATGATCTCGAAGAATAGCCTCCACGGGTCAGTCTTTAGAGGGGCTCGGAGTGCGTCAGCCAATTGAATCTACTCGAGTGCGGCCCAGTCAATGTAACGGTACACACCTAAGGGTCGAGCCTGTAATGACTGATATAATTCCTCTTGGGGTCCCAAGGGAACCTAGAGGAATGAGTGCCTAATCTCCGTGGTAGGACCTGAGGATGACGCTGCTCCTTTCCTCTTCTTCGAGGTGGGAACAACGGTCTTCTTACCTCGTGAGGATTACATTGTACCTGTATTGAAAAATCGAAGTTCAATCAATATGTGTGATAACCCGAATTAGGGCCTAATTAGAATAGTGGTTTCGGGACCACAAAATTTGAGATAGAAATAATTATTTTATGATTATTTTGAGGTCTATAATATGATTGCATGATTGTGTAAAAATTTCGTGAAGAAATTTTATGCATAAAGTGTTTAATTTGAAGTTAGGGACTAAATTGAATAAGTTGTAAAACTTGCATTCTAGAAGTTTCTAGTATGAAATTGCTTTGAAATATTAATTAGGAGGTATTAAATAGAAATTTGACCAATTTCTAAGTTTATGGACAAAAATTGGACATGGATGGAATTTTTGAAAGTTTAGTAAGGAAGGGCATTTTGGTCATTTGGATATTAAATGAAATAAAATGGGAAAATAACACAAAAATGATCATCTTCTCCATAAGTTACTGCTGAATTTTGCTCTCCACCATAGCTAGGGGTTCAAGACTTTTAAGCCTTGATTATCAAGAGAAAAGTGATTCGAGTCGAGATCAGGGGAAAAATAAAGTTTACGAGGAATAGGCTCAACTATTCTCATTTTGTATCGTCGTAAGGTCATATGTAAATATTGCAATATAACCGTTATTTTAAATTATTTAATGCTATTTATACGATATTATGATTGTTATCATGCAATTCTATGTTTTATGGTCATTGTTGGACAACATGCAAAAATTTTATGAATTATGTGAAAAATGTGAAAGATTACCGAAGTATCGTCATTGGTATTCCAAGGAGAATGGTAAAGGAGTATGAACCAGAAAAGTCCCGTTGAACCTTAGGAATAGATTAGGATATTTGGGTATCTGAGCTCGTTAAGTTGAGCCCGAGTTCGTGAGATGTAACTAGGCATCTAAGCTCGTTGAGTTGAGTCCGAGTTCGCTTATGGGCGGGTTACATGGTAGCTTGGCTACATATGTGGCACTTATGTGCAAACTTTCCAAGTATCCAAGTTATATACAGATGTGTTCAACGGGAAAAATTCAAGTGAAATGGAAGAATAGTCAGGATGCAAGTGACGTATTGGTAAGTGTTGTGGAATGGGCACTTTGGACAGGTATGTAATTAACCCTCGGGTTGAGACTTGATACGAAAACAATAATATGGTAACATGATGAATGATGAATGATGAATAGAAATGTGATACATGTTTTGGTGATATTATGCTAATGTTGGTTGGTATAATTGCTTTGTTAAGTTATTTGTTATTTGCATGTGGACTTACTAAGCATCTATGCTTACTCCCTCCTTTTCATTCTTTGTAGTTTTGACAAGTCAATTTGGAGATCGGGACGGTCGGAGGCATGCTCACACTATCACTGGACAATCGCGGTATAATGACTTGAAATTTTTGGAAATATGGCATGTATAGCATTCCAATCATTTTGTGTGTATAATCTTACGATATGGCCCATGGATGTAATGGAAATGTTTGAGAATGATTAGCTACTGGAATGGCTAATCAAGTTTATATATGATAACATGTATGCTTTATGTCTTAACTAAACCATGGAAATCCTTAGAGAGGTAAAATTGGCCACAAAATAGAATCAGACAGCAGTAGTAATGTGAATTTGAAAAATCACTAAAAATAGTAGAAATTAAATTAAATGATGAATAAGTTATGGAATCGAAGCTTGATGAGTCTATTTTCATATGGAAGAAATGAAATAAGTAAACGAGTTATATTTTATGAGATATTTATTTTGGTGAAACAGGATTAGAGCGATCTCTGAATCCCCTGTTCTGACTTTCAAAATTCACTATAAATTGTACAAAAACAATTAGGAGTTGTACAAAAACAATTAGGAGTTTTACCTTACATGTATGAAATCTGAAACAAACGTCATAGTCATTGAAACTCCATAGAGGGAGATATCTGATTCGTAATACACAGAGGTCAGAGTAGCCAAACCCTGGAACAAGGGAAACTTTAACTAATAAACTGTACTAATTGGCCCGACCAAAAATTCTAGAAAAAAATTAGTAAGCAGGTATATGAGTAGTTTCAGGAAAAATTTATAGAATTGGATTTCGAGTTTCGTAACTCGAGATAAGGATTTTTTAGCGACTGTGACGCAGTTAGCCAGCTTGTCTGGAAATTCTAAAATAAATTGTTTGAGTTTTTTAATTAATAAATTAAGTTTGTTAACACCTCGTGCTCGATTTCAGTGATGGTCTCGGGTTCGAGGGCGTTACATTTGGTGGTATCAGAGTAGGTTTAATCGGTTCTTGAACTAACGTGGTGTAAGTACGAAGTTTGCTATACATGCCATATTTATATATTGTGATAGTGTGACGACTCCTAATCTTTTTAAATGATTTTTTTATAGTAAATGGATCCCAATCCAACTGCGGCTAATGATGTAGAGAGCAATGCTCCAGCTCCTGCTGAAGGGGCGGTGCCGATTGAAAATTGACCTCCTACTGTTGGCCAAGGAGGAGAAAGGGCTCGAGAAGCCTTTCTCCAAATGATGAATGCTTGGTATATAGAGTTCATTCGTACGAACCCTACTGCTCAACAACCTCCCCCACCACCCCCAATTTCTAAACCTATACTGTAGATGCCTTTAGGTATGGATCTGATGAAATTCCATAGATCTCCGGTTGACCGAATCCGCAGTAAGGGGCCGAAGAATTCAGGGAAAATATTGATGATGACACTGAAAAAGCAGAGTTTTGGCTCGAAAATTCTATTCGGGTATTTAATGAGTTATCTTGTACACTTGAAGAGTGCTTGAAATGTGCTATATCATTGCTGAGGGATTCGGTTTATCATTGGTGGAAGACATTAATTTCAATGGTGCCGAAAGAGAAGGCGACTTGGGAATTCTTTCAAGAAGAATTTCGGAAGAAATATATCAGCGAAAGATTTGTAGACCAGAAGTGTAAAGAGTTTCTCGAGTTGAAGCAAGGCAACATGATAGTTATCGAGTATGAAAGAGAGTTCGTTCAATTAAGCAAGTATGCTCGAGAATATATCCCTTTAGAGGCTAAAATGTGCAGACAATTTGAAGATGGACTTAATGAAGACATCAAGGTATTTGTGGGAATTCTTGAGTTGAAAGAATTTGTGGTATTTGTTGATCAGGCTTGCAAGGCTGAAGAACTAATTAAAGAGTAGAAAAAGACAGAGGCTGAGCCAAGAAATTGGAATAAAAGACCGATGAGCAGTACACTCCCACCGCAGTCTAAAAAGTCCAGAGATATGTATTCTCGTTCTCAGGCATCAACGGGACATTCATATGGGAATCGTAAGAAGAAAAATGTGGGTTCCAGATCTCGAACTACTTCGGTGGCTAGTGTGGGAAATTTGAGAATTGCTAGACCCGAGTGCCAACGATGTGGTAGAAGTCACTTTGGTCCTTGTAGAATTGATGAATGTTACCAGTGTGGGTCTCCGGATCATTTTATTAGAGATTGTTTAGAGAGGATCGAGAAAGAAAAATTTCAGAGTGCAAAGCCAAGTGGTACTATTTCGAGAGGAAGATCTTCAAGAAATGCTAGGAACGAGGCAAGCAGTAAGAATGTAGTCAGAGAATCAACGCTGAAATCTAAAGCTAGATCTCCGGCTAGAGCTTATGCCATAAGGGCACGTGAAGATGTTTCATCTCCTGACGTGATTACCAGTACTTTCTCTCTTTATGATATTAATGTTATTGCTTTGATCGACCCTGGTTCTACTCATTCATATGTGTGCATGAAATTGGTATCTAATATGAACATACCTGTTGAGTCTACGGAATTTATGGTTAAAACCTGTTAGGCAAATGTGTCATAGTTGATAAAGTATGCAAGAAATGTCCTTTATTGATTGGGGGTCATTACTTTCCAGTCGACTTGATATTGTTGTCGTTTGATGAATTTGATGTTATTTTGGGTATGGATTGGTTGACATTACATGATGCTATAGTGAATTGTAAACAAAAGGTTATTGAATTAAAATGTGAAAATGGTGAAATTCTGCGGGTTGAATCAAAAGAATCAGAAGCATTGTTTAGTATGATTACTTCGATGTTGGCTCAGAGATATTTGAGAAAAAGTTATGAAGCTTATTTGGCATATGTATTGAATACAAAAGAATCTGAGAAGAAAGTTGAATCAGTACCGATTGTGTGTGAATTTGTGGATGTATTTCCAAAAGAGTTGACGGGTTTGCCTCCTGTTAGAGAAGTAGAATTTGGTATTGAGCTGATACCGAGAATGACTCCGATCTCAATTGCTCCGTATAGAATGGCACCAACAGAGTTGAAAGAATTAAAGACACAGTTGCAAGAATTGACAGATAAAGGCTTTGTGAGACCGAGTTTCTCTCCTTGGGGTGCTCCCGTACTATTTGTGAAAAAGAAGGATGGTTTTATGAGATTATGTATGGACTATTGGCAGTTGAATAAGGTGACAGTCAAGAACAAGTATCCATTGCCAAGAATTGACGACTTTTCGATCAGTTGAAAGGAGCGACATGGTTTTCAAAGATCGATTTGAGGTCTGGGTACTACCAGTTGCGGGTGAAAGAATTAGATGTGCCTAAAACTGCTTTTAGAACAAGGTACGACCATTATGAATTCTTAGTTATGCCATTCGGGTTGACAAAAGCTCCTGCTATGTTTGTGGATTTGATGAATCGAATATTTCGGCCATATTTGGACAAGTTTGTTGTGGTATTTATTGATGATATCTTGATTTATTCGAAGAACGAGATAGAGCATGCTGAGCAGTTGAGGATAGTCTTGCAAATTCTGAGAGATAAGCAGTTGTATGCCAAGTTCAGTAAAAGTGAGTTTTGGCTTCGAGAAGTTGGATTCTTAGGTCATATTGTTTCAAGTGATGGTATACGGGTTGATCCCAGTAAGATTTTAGCTATTGTTGAGTGGAAGCCGCTGAAGAACGTGTTTGAGGTTAGAAGTTTATTAGGTTTGGCTGGTAATTACCGATGATTTGTAAATGGATTCTCTATGATTGCTACTCCTATGACCAGATTACTTCGAAAGGATGTTAAATTCGAGTGGACAGAAGAATGCCAATAGAGTTTTGAGAAATTAAAGAAGTTACTGACTGAAGCACCAATGTTGGTACAACCCGAGCCAGGTAAAGAATTTGTAGTGTATAGTGATGCCTCTCTAAATGGCTTGGGATATGTACTTATGCAAGAGGGAAAGGTTGTGGCTTATGCTTCGAGGTAGTTAAAATCTCACGAAAAGAACTATCCAACTCATGATTTGGAGCTAGCTACTGTATATTTGCTTTGAAGATTTGGTGACATTATCTGTACGGAGAAAAAGGCCGAGTGTATACGAATCATAAAAGTCTCAAGTACTTGATGACGCAAAAAGACTTGAATTTGAGACAGCGGATATGGTTAGAATTATTGAAAGATTACGAGCTTGTGATTGACTATCATCCGGGGAAAGCGAATGTGGTCGCCGATGCTTTGAGTAGAAAGTCGTTATTTGCTTTGAGAGCTATGAATACTCGGTTGACGGTATTTGATGATGGTTCAATTCTAGCAGAGTTGAAGGCAAGACCGATGTTTTTAAAAGAGATTTATGAAACTCAGAGAAGTGATAAAGAATTACAAGCTAAAAGAAAACAATGTAAGGCAGATACAGGATCAGACTTCAGAATCGACTCTGATGGTCTTCTGATGTTTAAAGATCGGATTTGTGTACCAAAAATAATGATTTGATTAGGAGGATCTTGCACGAAGCATACAATGGTTGTTTATCTATGCATCCAGGTAGTACAAAGATGTACAATGACTTGAAGAAAATGTATTGGTGGAACGGAATGAAAAAAGATATTTCCGAGTTTGTATCGCGATGCTTGGTTTGTCAGTAAGTAAAAGCTGAACATCAGGTGCCTTCGGGTCTACTTTAGCCTATCATGATTCCTGAATGGAAATGGGATCGAATTACTATGGATTTTATATCAGGATTGCCGTTAACTCTGAAGAAGAAAGATGTCGTCTGGGTGATAGTCAACAGATTGACTAAATCAGCCCATTTTATTCTGGTACGCACTGATTATTCTCTTGATAAGTTAGCTGAATTATACGTTAGTGAGATTGTTAGACTTCACGGAGTACCCTTGTCGATTATTTCGGAAAGAGATCCGAGGTTTACTTCACGATTTTGGCAAAAGCTGCAAGAAGCATTATGTACGAAGTTAAATTTCAACATTGCCTTCCATCCACAGACTGATGGACAATCAGAGAGAGTAATTCAGATTCTTGAAGACATGCTCAGATGTTGTGTGTTGGAGTCCCAAGGAAGTTGGGAAAGGTACTTACCGTTGGTGGAATTTGCTTACAATAACAGTTATCAGACGAGTTTGAAAATGGCACCTTATGAAGCGTTGTATGGTCGCAAGTGCTGGACACCACTGTATTGGACCGAACTCAAAGAAAACCAGATTTACAGAGTTGATTTAATCAAGGAAACTGAAGAAAAAGTGAAAGTGATTCGAGACTGTTTGAAAGCTGCTTCGGATAGGCAAAAATCTTACGCAGATTTGAAGTGAAAAGAGATCGAGTTTCAAGTTGGTGATAAAGTGTTTTTAAAAGTGTTTCCGTGGAAGAAAGTTCTTAGATTCTGTCGGAAAGGCAAGTTGAGTCCACGTTTTATCGGACCGTATGAGGTAATTGAAAGAATTGGCCAGGTAGCGTATCAGTTAGCATTACTGCCGGAATTAGAGAAGATTCATGATGTATTCCATCTATCTATGTTACATCGGTATCGTTCGGATCCTTCACATGTGATTTCACTGACAGAAATTGAGTTAAAACCGGATATGACTTACAATGAAGAACCGATTAAAATTTTAGCTCGGGAGGTCAAGCAGCTGAGAATAAAAGTATCGCTCTCGTGAAGGTATTGTGGCAAAAACATGGGGTAGAAGAGGCTACATGGGAGCCCGAGGAAACTATGAGGAATCAATACCCACACTTGTTTACCGGTAAGATTTTCGGGGACGAAAATCCTTAAAGGTGGGGAGAGTTGTCATACCCCGAATTAGGGCCTAATCGGAATAGTGGTTTCGGGACCACAAAATCTGAGATAGAAATAATTATTTTATGATTATTTTGAAGTCTATAATATGATTGCATGATTGTGTGAAAATTTCGAGAAGACATTTTATGCATAAAGTGCTTAATTTGAAGTTAGGGACTAAATTGAATAAGTTGCAAAACTTGCATTCTAGAAGTTTCTAGTATGAAATTGCTTTGAAATATTAATTAAGAGGTCTTAAATAGCAATTTGACCAATTTCTAAGTTTATGGATAAAAATTGGACATGGATGGTATTTTTGAAAGTTTAGTAAGGAAGGGTATTTTGGTCATTTGGATATTAAATGAAATAAAATAGGAAAAATAACACAAAAATGATCATCTTCTCCATAAGTTGCTGCTGAATTTTGCTCTCTACCATAGCTAGGGTTCAACACTTTTAAGCCTTGATTATCAAGAGAAAAGTGATTCGAGTCGAGATCGGAGGAAAAATAAAGTTTACGAGGAATAGGCTCGACTATTCTCATTTTGTATCGAGGTAAGTTCATATGTAAATATTGTAATATAACCATTATTTTAAATTATTTAATGCTATTTATAAGATATTATGATTGTTATCATGCAATTCTATGCTTTGTGGTCATTGTTGGACAACATGCAAAACTTTTATGAATTATGTGAAAGATGTGAAAGACTACCAAAGTATCGTCATTGGTATTCTAAGGAGAATGGTAAAGGAGTATGAACGAGAAAAGTCCCGTTCAACCTTAGGAATAGATTAGGATATTTGGGCATCCGAGCTCGTTGAGTTGAGTTTGAGTTCACTTATGGATGTGAATGTCCGAGCTCGTTGAGTTGAGTCCGAGTTCGCTTATGGGCGGGTTACATGGTAGCTTGGCTACATATGTGGCACTTATGTGCAAACTTTCCAAGTATCCGAGTTATATTCCGATGTGTTCAACGGGTAAAATTCTAGTGAAATGGAAGAATACTCAAGATGCAAGTGACGTATTGGTAAGTGTTATGGAATGGGCACTTTGGACAGGTATGTACTTAACCCTCGGGTTGAGACTTGATACGAGAACAATAATATGGTAAGATGATGAATGATGAATGATGAATAGAAATGTGATACATGTTTTGGTGATATTATACTAATGTTGGTTGGTATAATTGCTTTGTTAAGTTATTTGTTATTTGCATGTGGACTTACTAAGCATCTATGCTTACTCCCTCCTTTTCATTCTTTTTAGTTTTGAAAAGTCAATTTGGAGATCGGGACAGTCGGAGGCACGCTCACACTATCACTGGACAATCGCGGTATAATGACTTGAAATTTTTGGAAATATGGCATGTATAGCATTCAATCATTTTGTGTGTATAATCTTACGATATGGCCCATGGATGGAATGGAAATGTTTGAGAATGATTAGCTATTGGAATGGCTAATCAAGTTTATATATGATAACATGTATGCTTTTTGTCTTAACTAAACCATGAAAATCCTTGGAAAGGTAAAATTGGCCACAAAACAGAATCAGACAGCAGCAGCGATGTGAATTTGAAAAATCACTAAAAATAGTATAAATTTAATTAAATAATAAATAAGTTATGGAATCGAATATTGATGAGTCTATTTTCATATGGAAGAAAAGAAATAGGTAAAAAGTTATATTTTATGAGTTATTTAAGTTTTGGTGAAATAGGGTCAGAGCGATCTATAAATCCCCTGTTCTGACTTTAAAAATTCACCATAAATTTTACAAAAACAATTAGGAGTTTTACCTTACATGTATAAAATCCTTATTGAGTCTAGTTTTATTAGAAATAAACGTCATAGTCATTCAAACTATATATAGGGAGATATCTGATTCATAATACACAGGGGTCAGAGTAGCCTAACCCTGAAACAGGGAAAAGTTTAACTATTAAACTATACTAATTAGCCTGACCCAAAACTCTAGAAAACATTTAGTAAGTATATATATGAGTCTAGTTTTAGAAAAAAATTATGGAATTGGATTTCGAGTTTCGTAACTCGAGATATGGATTTTTTAGCGACTGTGATGCTGTTAGCCAGCTTGTCTGGAAATTCTAAAATAAATTGTTTGAGTTGTTTAATTAATGAATTAAGTCCGTTAACACCTCGTGCTTGACTCTGGCGATGGTCTCGGGTACGGAGGCATTACAATATGCCCCAAGAATAGTATGGAAAATCAAGGCTAAATATGAATATTTTATGAGATTTACGTATGAGATGATAAAAACTAAAACCACTAAATGTATCAAGTTAGAGGATTATGGAAATAATGAATGAATGCGTGTGAGTAGGCATAAATTTCATGGAAACAAGGAAAAATGGAAGAGTATAGCATAATGGAGTAACTAAAATGAAAAAAAAATTTATTAAACAAGCATTAGTATTTTACTATTCTAACTATGAATATTCAAAAATAGTTCAATATAGCAAAGGAATCATGAAATCAGCAACATATTTAAAGAAAATAGAGAGAAAAGAGTAAACAAACGCAAAAGGAAGGAACTTGGAGCGTCGGTATTGGTGTTGTAGGCGGTGCACGGGTGTGGGGTGTAGGGCGTGTGGAGTTGCAACAGCTAGGGTTTGGGATTTTTGGGGAGGGAGATGATGAATAGTGAGGGGTTTTTATAGATTTTAGGGTACACGGCTGTGGGACATGCCCATGTGGCCGAATTTTTTTAACGTGTGTTTTGCGAATTTTGAATTTGGGCGCGTCTAACATTCGGCCCACACCCGTGTTGCTTGGGCATGTGTGTGCACACAACCATGTCGTATGACCGTGTCTTGCTTCGTGCGCTTCTCTCACACCCGTGTACACAGGTCCACGCCAGTGTTCGTTTTACAGTGTCAACCAGGGTAGAGGGCACGGGCGTGTCGCACGCCCGTTTTACATTCTTAGTTTCAACCACAGTTTCAAGGCATGGGCATGTCTCATGCTCGTGCTATTTTGGTAGTTTCACCCACGGCCTTGTCGCACGGTCGTGGCAACTTATCACATCCCGTGTTGGGGAAAAATCTTGCCCTATTTTCACACTGCCGTATCGCACGATCGTGTCTCCACCTATGGTGTGAGCACAGCCTAAGGCACGCCCATGTGCCTGGTCGTGTGGATGGAAAAACCCTGTGTTTCAAGAATTAGTTAATAGGTTAGACGTGAAAAACTAGAATTTAAATAAGTTATTATTGTTAATGCTCAGGTTGCCTCCCGAGAAGTGCTTATTTATAGTCTTAAGCTGGACTTACCTCTCTTCTTCATGGTCAAGGTGGTGCGAGGAGTTTACACTCCTCATCCCTGATATCAACTTTATCAACATAAGGTTTAAGACGAGTATTTTTTACCTTAAAAGTACCAAATTTGGGATGAATTACCACGACTGTACCTTATGGGAAAATACTAAGTACTGTAAGAGGAATTTCTTCATTAGGTTCAGAAGTGGTAATGCGAGGATCTGCTACATCTAGTAGTACTTTGTCTCCAACCTTAAGTTGATTTGGTAAGTTATTGAGCTTGTCTTGACTCGATTTTAGTTTATCGGGTGTTCTCGGTTTCTGTATCTGCCATTCATCTAACTCCTAGATTTGTAGCCTTTGTTCTTCATAGATAGGTCCTTTGTTGTTGTTTGAACATGAGTCATATGCGTTCTTCGTAACTGTTTCCTGCACAGAGGGTTTCACTACATGATTAGTACTAGTAGAATAATTTATACAACCACCTTCAATTTTCAATGTGTTACTCAAATTACAAGCTTGAAAGGTGATTGTTTCGTCTCCCACACGAAGTGTGAGTTCACCTGTGCCAACACCAATAATGGTTCTAGCAGTCGCTAAAAAGGGTCCTCCTAAAATTAAAGGTGTGTTACTATCCTCTTCCATTTCTAGAACAACAAAGTCTACTGGGTTTATAAATTTATTGATCTTAACAAGAACATCTTCAATGATACCCCTAGGAAATCTAATGGTTTTATTAGCCAATTGAATGCTCATCTTAGTTTGTTTGGGTTCGCAAGACCTAGCTATTTAAACATTTTATAAGGCATAACATTAATGCTTGCCCCTAAGCCAGCCAATACATTATGAACATCTAAACTACCAATTAAATAAGGAATCGTAAAACTCCCTGGATCTTTTACTTTGTTGGGTAGCTTATTTTGTAATATGGCTGAGCAAATTGCATTCAATTCCACATGTGGCGTGTAACACCCCTAACCCGTAACTGACATCGAATTAGGGTTACAAGGCATTACTAGACAGACAGAACATTTCAGACCAATTCAGAATCACAAGTATTACTTAACATCATTTCATAAGCAATCATCTCTAAATATGGTCTACGAGACCTAAAACATACGTTTAAGAACGGTTAGAGCTAAACCGAACACATTCATAAAATTCAGAACATAGTAATTTTTTTTTCAATTCTGTTGAGACCACACGCCCATGTAACTAGGCCGTGTACCTCACACGGGCATCAGACACACCCATGTGAACCAACTGTGCCAAAACAAGAAAACCATACTGACTTTCACCCACGGGCAATAGGCACGCTCGTGTTCTATGGCCGTGTGATTTTTGGCTAGCTACTGACTTTAGCCCACGGCCACATGACACGCCCGTGTCCCCTGACCGTATGGCACCATGCAGGCTTGATTTAAGCCAATTTGCCACCCCTTTTTGTGTCCAACCCTACAAGCAATAATATACAACATTCATACTAAAATTTCCAACCATTTCTATACTTAAGAATTACCAAAACACATTAGAACTTAACAGTTTATAAGAATACACCAAAACTATACACAAACTTATCATTTGTTAGCCAACTCCATGGCATAATATATACATAACAAAACTTATATACATAAACCTTCTAGCCTATAAATGTCATGCTTTAAAATATGTACACTTTCAAAAGTACCAAAATGAGATCGATAGTGTGGTGACGATCCTCGACTATCCACGAGCCTTCAGTAGGTACGATAACTGTAAAACAGGCAGAAATCACATA
This sequence comes from Gossypium hirsutum, assembly GCF_007990345.1. Lineage (NCBI taxonomy): Eukaryota > Viridiplantae > Streptophyta > Magnoliopsida > Malvales > Malvaceae > Gossypium > Gossypium hirsutum. The sequence goes on along the minus strand of NC_053428.1, from coordinate 51,682,889 downwards.
GAGTAAGTTACAAAGAGCTTAGTAAGCCAAACACAATTGGTTTAACTACTAAAGCATATAAATACAATTCAACCATAAAGATTCATAACAATTTCAAAGAATAATTCATACTTAACCATGCACCTTTGTTTGTATATATGTCATGCTTAATTTCCAATTCTATACATATTTCAAAGAGACAGAGTTTTTCATATTTGGAAATTTAGTACGATACAACGTACCTACATAGGTTATACTTTTCATATACTCATATTTCGTACGCTATCATCAGACGGGACAGAAACGATACAGATATTCATAAACAAGTACAATGCCGACGTCCCGGACGTGGTCTCACATGTAACTCAATATCGATGCCTCTGTCCTAGACAGGGTCTTACACAAAATCAGATATGATACCGATGTCCCAGACATGGTCTTATACGTAAATCTCAATCGAGGCCTGTGTCCTAGACACGGTCTTACACGATGTCTCAGACAGTTGTCAACTTTGCTTAGGAACATACAGAGCTTTTCAGATATTATCATATTATCATACTTTACTCCAAAGATATTCATCAGGCACTCAAGGCCATCCAATATAGATTACAGTTTATATGTGCAGAAATTATTTCAATTAACATGTAATTGTAATTTGACTTCCCTCGGACGGATTTCAGATAAAACGAGTCGACTATTCAACTATTTTGGACTTCCCCCGATCTAAGTACGATTTTCTTTCTTCTTGATCTAATACAATACAAATTCAACTATTCAATCATTCATTTCATTCAATTTAATCCATATACAAATATTTAGGGCACTTTACATTTTAGCCCTTATATTTTCACACTTTGACAATTTAGTCTATTTTTCACAAAGTCACCAATATGCAAAATTTCTTTGCAACAAGGGCTAGCCGAATTTTCATGACTTCTATATAAGCCCATACAACATGTTAAATTTACAATTTAGTCCTTCAAAACCTTATTTTTACAAATTAGTCCAAATAACTCTATTTCACCAAAATTCAAAGACAAAACTTATAAATCATCTACCAAGCCTTTATAATTCATCCAAAAACATCACAAAACTCATGATATCAACAGTGGCATTTCATGAAATCTTTAACAGAAATAGAAATTCAAACATGGGTTTTGAAGAACACAAAGAAACGATCACAGAAACGTAAAAATTATCAAAAACCGATAAAAATACATACCTAATTGATGCTTGCAAATGCCAGAACCCTAAAGCTCTTTTTCTTTTTATTTTTCTTGGTATTTTTGGCAAGAACACATGGGAAATGGCTAATTTCATGCATTTTTTTACTTTTATTAACAGAAAATACTAAATACCAATTTTACCACATTTATTAAGCCATTAATAAATCATTATAATAAGGCCATAATAGTCCACTCATGTTTCCAATGGTTTAATAACAACTTAAGGACCTTTACTATAGAAAGCCAAGCCAAATAGGAACTTTAACAATTAGCATGCAACTTTTGCGTTTTACGCGATTAAGTCCTTATTCATAATTAAGCACAGAAACAGACAAAATAAATCACAGAAATTTTGCAAATATAAATTCACATATCACAGACATAGAAAATAATATTAAAATATTCTTCAGACTCAGATTTATGGTCCTGAAACCACTATTCTGACTAGGGTCAAAACTGGACTGTTACACGGCACCTCATCCAATTTTCGTTTATTTGTTAAAAGCTCCTTTAAGAATTTGATTGCATTTGGCATCTGCGAAAGGACTTCAATAAACAGTAAGTTTATATGTAATTTTTTTTAAAAGTTTAAGGAATTTACCAAATTGTTCGTCTGATCGGTCTTTCCTTGCTGCATTGGGGTATGGCACACGAGGTTTATATTCTGTACTCACCGGCTTTGGGTCATTTTGGCCTACCTCATTCTTACCTTTGCTTACCATCATTTCTGGCCTTGGTTTTACAACTAACCTTTCTCATCTTGAATGACAATCACATTGAGTTGCTCCATTGGGTTAGATTCAGTGTTGCTTGGCAGGCTACCTTGTAGTCATTCGAAAATTAACTTAGTGAGCTATCCAATCTGAGTTTCGAGCCCCTGGATTGATGCTTGTTGATTTTTGAGTGCTTTCTCAGTATTCTGAAAATGAGTTTCTGACACCAAGATGAATTTGGTTAGCATCTCCTCAAGGTTCAGCTTCTTTTCTTGCTGGTAAGGTGGTTGTTGAAAACCTGGAGGATGTTGTGGCCTTTGATTTCCTTGACCGCCCTACGAGAAATTGGGATGGTTCTTTCAACCTACATTATAAGTGTTACTATATGGGTTATTTTAGGGTCTAGAGTTATTGTTACCCATATATTGGACTTGTTCCTCCTTGATGCTAAGGTTGAAGGGTTGATATTCTGTGCATGCTCCTCCTCCGTTCGAATCGCACCTCATCACTGGATGTACCTGAGTAGAACCACACAAACTGTCAATCCTTTTATTTAAGAGTTCTACTTGGTTAGATAGCATAGTGACCGCGTCGAGGTTGAAAACACCAACTGCTTTCATCGGCTTTGTTTTCATAACTTGCTATTGATAGTTATTCAGTGACATCTCCTTAATAAATTTGTAAGCCACCTCAGGTGTCTTATTGTTGATAGTTCCTCCAGCGGCTGCATCAATCATCTGCCGAGTCGAAGGATTCAGGCCATTATGAAATGTTTGAAACTGTAGCCAAAGCGGTAACCCATGGTGACGGCACCTTCTCAAAAGGTCCTTGTATCTCTCCCATGCATCGTAGAGTGTTTTTAAATCATAGAGTGTTTTAGCCAGCGGAAAGTATTTTAATAACAACTTTCGATCATTTATTCCCAAGTAGTTATTGACCCTCGTGGTAACGAGTTCAACCATTGTTTAGTCTTATTCCTTATCAAAAAGGGAAACAGCTGAAGGCGAATGGCATCATCAGAAATGCCATTAATTTTAACAGTATCGCAAAATTATAGGAAATTTGCCAAGTGAGCGTTGGGATCCTCGTCCTGCAAACCATCAAACTAAGCAAACTATTGTATCATTTGAATTGTGTTAGGTTTCAGTTTAAAATTATTCGCAACAATAGCAGGTCTAACTATACTTGACTCGATTCCTATTAAATTAGGTTTAGCATAATCATACATGTTGCGTGGACCAGGATTCTGATTTACTGGATCAGCAGCAATCGCAGGAGTTAGCAGATTTTCTTAGTTTTCAGCCATCTCCTCGGTTCTGGTTGAAGTATCATTCTCTTGCTCATCCTCTGTGTATCTTAGGCTTTGCCTTATTTCTCTCCGATTTCTACAAACTGTGCGGTCGATCTCACCGTCAAAAAGTAGTGGTTCTGACGGGTTTCTTTTGGTCATAAGCTAGAAAAACCTGTCAGAAGAAAATAAATGAAGAATTAGAAAAGATAATAAAAATTTAAATTGCAATAAAAGTAAAATGGCTAAAGTAATAAAAATCGAGTGTTACTAATATCCTAGTTCCCTGGCAACAGTGCCAAAAACTTGATTGCGTGGTATTCGTATTAGGTTTTAAAGATTTATAAATGAAATATTCTTGAGACTAACTTATTATCACAATTAAGGCAAGTGTACCTATCGAACAGTAGTATAATTCAGCAAGACTGGATTGTCAAACCCAAAGGAACTACGAGTACTAGTATTTACTTCCTTTTTATTATCTAGCCTAAAAATTAAGAGGTTTGGTTATCTAAACTAATTACTAACTAAGAATGCATAGAAAGAATACTTGGGAAAATACTTTTGGGAAAATTCGATTGATTGAGACAATACCTAAGGAAAAATCCACCTAGACTTCGCTTGTTATTTGACTCTAAATCAGACGATTTATTCATTTGACTTGATCCGTAGAAATCCCTAAGTTATATTATTATCTCTCTCGAGACTAATAACGTCTAACCCTAGCTTGAATAATTGAAATCTCTTTCTAATTAACACCCTAGCATTGCATTAACTCAATCTATGGATTCCCTTAATAGGTTTCACCCTAATCCGGCAAAATATTGTCACCTTATCTCTAGGCGCGCAATCAACTCCGCTTAATTATGACAAATTTACTCTTAGACAGGGTCTATTCCTCCTATGAATAAGAGCTTAACTTGAATCAATATCCTGGAATATCAAAAAATGAATTAAGAACACATATTTAAGAACAAGTCAAATATTTATCATACAATTCAGATAATAATAAAGAGATCCGTCTTAGGTTTCATTCCCCTTATTTATTTAGGGGGTTTAGTTCATATTTATGAAAGAAAACATCTCAAAAGCATAAAGATAACAAAACATAAGAAAACCCAAAACTCCTGAAGGAACTTGAAGGGAGATCTCCAGTGTTGATGATGAATCTGGCTCTTGAGATGAATCAATTGGCTTTCCTTGAGTAATTCATTGCTTCCTACTTTACGTCCCCCTCCTAAGTGCCTCCTCAAGTGTTTAAATAGGCTTTTGAATGCCTAAGAGCACTAAAAATTGGCCTTTTTCGAATAGGACTAAACTTGGGCTCGGCAGGGACACGCTCGTGTGTGATTACTCTAGCCCATGGTCAAGGCAGTTAAATAGGCACAGGTGTGTGGTCTACCCGTGTAAGTCGTGCTTCGATCCTGCCAAATTGACACGCCATGTGACACGCCTGTATGAGGAAGTCCAGGCCATATTGTTTTCCCATGTGGGTCCATTTTCTCCATTTTCGGCTCGATCCTCGCTCTTTTTACTCTCCTATGCTCACCTAAGTATAAAACATGAAATTAAAGGATTAGAAGCATCAAATTCACCAAATCTAAGGAGAAATCATCCGTAAATGCGCTAAGCATGGGATTAAAAATATGTATAAATTACGGTTTATCACCTGGCCTAGCTAGTATTAGTTACAACGATCACAAAAACATAGAAATCATTAAAAATAGAGTCAAAGACACTCACTAATTTAAGCTTGAAGTTGTCGAACCCTACTGGCTTCCATGAACAATTTCTCTTCTCAATTTTCGGTTGAAAGATTCATAAAAGATGATAACTTTTATTTTGGTTTTATTTATTTTATGTTTAATTACCAAATTACAATTATAACCTTAATGACTAATTGTTATTTCACTACATGCCAAACCATTATCATCCATTAACTCACTAATGGATGACTAATCACTTAAGGACCTTAAATTTAAGGTTCTATAGCCATTAGGCACCTTTAGCTATAAGAACTCAAGTTTTACACTTTACGCGATTTAGTCCTTTTCAACAAATTGACCTTCCAAACGATAAAATTTCTTAACAAAATTTTCATACAATCACTTAGTCATGCTATAAACATTAAAATAATAATAAAATTAATATTTTGACCTCGGATTTGTTGTCCCAAAACCATTGTCCAATTTGACTAAAAATAGGCTGCTAAAAACGCTCCCATGCCTCAGGCCGTATGGACATTTGAAGTAGGGACACATGGCCATGTAACAGCCTGTGTTCGTGCCCGTGTAACTCACTAACTTGGGTCACACAGCAAGCCACACACCTGTTTTCTATGCCATATACCCCTCGAAATGGCCTCATAATGCCCATGTGCCAGGTTGTGTTCTAGGCCGTGTAACTACCTGACATGCAACCCTTAATAAGCTAAAGGGGACACATGCCTGTGTCTCTTAGCCATGTGTCACAAACAGTTGAGACATACGCCCGTGTCTCTGGTTGTGTCGATGAAAAAATAGGTCATTTTCAAGCCATTTTTCTCATCTAAAAACTAGCCACTTGCACAAACCAAATGATCCTATTTTCATGCATTCAAATGGAATTTAATATATACATATACAAGCTAGAACATCATAGAAACTAACCATTCAACCAATATGCCAAAATGGCACTACAAACTCAACATTCAAACTTGACTAAACGTCTACCAATTTCATTCATAATTCAAACCACCAATTGATAAACTTCAATTCCACATTTTCCATAATTTTCATATACCAATTACTTGTACACAAAAAATCAATATGACCATTTCCACCTATACCATTAATCTTAATAACCATACCAAATGCCAATATACATTCAACGCTACCAAAACTATCCATTAACACATCAAGGCACAATCTATATCATACCAAAACAACATCTTATAGAATACCTTAATGTTCATCTATTCAACTACCATCATTAAGTATTTAGATGCCAAAATGACAACTACTTTAAATACCATATATATACATGATATCATATCAACTACATCATTAACCAAAATAACATATATACAAGCCACACTTAATGGCTAATTTCATCAAACAAAAACACCTTTACATGCCATTATAACCATGACTCAAAATCATGAAAATCTACCAATATAGCCGATGAATAGTGTGATGGATCTTCGAAAAGTTTCCAAACTGAACAAGCTTCCGATTATCTAAAAACATAAGAGAAATAACATGAAATAAGCATATAATGCTTAGTAGGCCCATAATTTGTAAACAAAATTTACCCTTTCAATATACATAAGATTAAAAGCAATTTATGAGATAATTCAACATAGCTTGGTACAAGCCTAAGAAACAACAACCTTTCAAGTTGGATAACCACATAACTTAGCAACTCATTGCAAAGCATAATTTTATGTACATAACTTATAAGCATTCATACTTTCATGAATACGACTAATCTTCATTATCTCATACCTGTTTAATACTTTCATAGAATTACTTATCAAAATATCTATCGATCCTTCCCTTTTGTATGCCCGTTGAAGCACTAGAATAATATTGGATACGCGGGAATCTCGCACACTATGTGCTAACATATGGTCAAAACCATTAGTTTCTCTTATATCATATAAATGCTCTCTCTCGAGCCACAAGTGGGTCTGCTCACATAAGTTGTCAGTTAGGACGTAGCAACGTAGTGCTGCTCATACAGGCTATCAAGTAACTGCAACACATGCGAGAAACTTAGTCACCGGTAGTACGTACAAGACTAGTACCCGAAACACGATAACCCCTAATGACTTGTCATTTGTATCCTATATATTCCTAAAGTTCAAACGGGATCCAAAAGTGGCCGAAACTTCGTTGGATTTTTTTTAGAGACATAATACCATAATATAACATAAAAACATGTAAATTGAGTATAATACAACTTTAATTAACTGTACAAACTTACCTCGACCATAACCAAAGAAATACGGTCGACTAATCCACCACTTTTTCTTTTACCTGATCTAAATTTGTACGTTGATTTGCTTGATCTAAATAATCAAATTTAATTCATTCAAACTTCATTCTATTCAATTAAATCCAAAAATCATATTTTTGACAAAATTACACTTTTGACCCTATAATTTTGAATCCAATACAATATAGTCCTTAAGCTTATATAATGAAATTCATGCAATTTAGTACTAACCACCATAGCTGAATTTTATTTAGACCCCTCTCAAGTCCTACATTTCGTTTATTTCAAAATTTCACCATGAATAATTTTTTCTTTTCAATTTAATCCTTAATTGACAAATTCATCAAAATTCCCTTTACAAAAGTTGTTCAATTATTATCAGTCATTCATTTTCATCCATCAAACATAAAAAAATAATAATAATACACATTCATGGTAAAACCCTAGACTTTTAATAGTTTTGCAAATTAGTCCCTAGGCTAGGTAGATTAAGTTACAATGACTCCAAAAACATAGAAATCATCAAAACCTGTACAAAAATCACTTACATGCCCTTTATTTTTCCTTGGTCAAAACTTCTTCTCCACAAAAAAAATGGTGGTCAGTTCTAATGTTTGCAAAATGAAGAAGACAAGTGTTTGTTTTATCTTTTCTAATTAACATTTATTTAACTACAATTTTAACCTTATACACTAACCTTGAAAATTCACTTAAATGATGTTCATCTTTGTCCACTATTAATATTAATGGTTTAATTACCATTTAGGGCCACTCACATTCAAAATTCATAGCAATTTGACACATTTTACTTGTAGAACTCTAATTTTGCACATTATTCAATTTACTCCATTTTATCAAATTAAGCATGCAAACGATAAAGTTCTTAACAAAATTTTTATACGACACTACTAACATGTTGTAGATATTAAAATATTAGTAAAATATTTATTTCAACATTGGATTTATGGTCCTGAAACCACTGTTCTGATTTTACTAAAAACAGGCTATTACAACCAATGAACACACAAGCTAGAGGAGGTTTTCAATAGTTCATTACTTTCACCGATGACTTCAGTAGATATGGTTATATTTATCTTATGTGCCATAAATCTGAAGCCATTGAAAAGTTTAAGAATTTAAAAATGAAGTATAAAACCAACTAGGTAATAGTATTAAGGCACTTCGATCAGATCGAGGATGAGAATACTTAAGCTTAGAGTTTGATAAGTTTTTTATGTGACTGCCCTAAAGTGACCCTAGTCGGAAAGCGGTTTCGGGACCGCTAAACCGAGTCACCAAATTATTTGAATATGATATTTATTGTCTAAAATATGTGATTATGAATGTGTGAAAGTTTTAAGCTTCGATTTAGTAAATTGTGTGACAGCCCTAAAGTGACCCTAGTCGAAAAGCGGTTTCGGAACCGCTAAACCGAGTCACCAAATTATTTGAATATTTTATTTATTGTCTAAAATATGTGATTATGAATGTGTGAAAGTTTTAAACTTCTATTTAGTAAATTGCATGTGAATTTAGTCAATAGGACTTATGTGTGACACTTTTGAAATGTGATAGGTTAATCTATAAGGATCTATTAGTGCATGTAATCGAAGGGGTGGACTTGCATGTCAATTTCCCCCATTTAATTACTAGTGGCTGGCCATGACAAAGGGTGATGGGCAAAACATGTCATAAAACATGTTGTGTTAATGGTTTATGTGAGAAAAGATAAAATAATAATGGTTAGTAGGATGATGAAAAAAAAAAGAAAGAGGTCATCATCCATGTTTCTTCCTAGCCGATTCTAAAGAAAAAAAAAAGAGAGAACAAGAGCATTCGGTGATGAAAACAAGTTGTGTTCTTTGATTATTCTTGGCCGAATTGAAAGGAGGAAGAAAGGAGTGAAGCAATCGGTCATCTTAGGTCAATATTAAGGTAAGGAGGTTGATACTAGTTCTTGAAATCCTAGTTGATATTGAGTGAGATATCAAGTTATTGTTGGTAACCCATGTTGAAATTGTGATTTTGGAATAAGTAAGGTTTTCGGCTATGGAGATTAATAAGGGTGATGGTTGTGTTTCATGCTAAATCTAGATGAACAATGGTAGTTGCTTACATCTTGATATTTATGAGTTCCTTTCTTGGTTCTACCTTAGGTCCATAAGTATGATTTATGTTTGTTATGTTACTCATGCTTAAAATGATTTGGCTATGGTTCATGTAAAAATAAAATATACATGATTTGGTATTAAATGATATTAGGTTATATTCGAACATAGAAAGAGTTTATTTTGGTATGCTTATTACATGGTAGGTAAGATTTGTGTTTTGGATATATGTTTATATTTGGTTAATGATTTGTTTTTGTGAAGTATAAATTTGTAACATGAATTGAGTTGGAAGTTATTATAATGTACTTGTGCATTCGGGTATATGATGAAAATATATGAGGTGGTTATAATCAACTTTGTGATTCGGCTCTTGCACATATATATATTTGCACATGATGTATTGGTATGACATATATATTATCTCAAGGTATATATTTATATATGATGGTGTTTCAGTTATGGAGTAAACGATGGATGCGTATTGAGTTATAATATGTAAGGCATTAGTTAGTAAAATGTATGCCATTTATATGTGGTATTAAGTATATAATTGGCCTCAACATAGACTTGCATATTCGGCCACATGAGATGGATTGGTGTTGCATGTATTCGGTTAGAGGCAAGCATATTGATGCTTTTATCTTGGCTTAGATAATCGGCTAAAAGAGAGCGTGGGCTAATATGTTGAGTTTGATTCATGATTTCATACACATGCGACTCTAATGTCTAATGTATATATGGGTTAAGTACCTTGAGTTTCTCTTCTTGATGTTCAAGTGATTAAATCAATTTATTTGTTAAATTAAGCTCAAGAGCAAAGGGGAACTAAATCCGATAAAGGGAAGGAAAAAGTGGTCGAATAGCCATCGAAATCGTTCGACAACATCCGAAGTAAGTTTTCGAGTAACGAGACTTAGTTTACGATTTGATTAAGTCATGACGTATGAGCATAACAAATATACGGTGATATGATGATTCTACTTGAATTATATGTTGAGTTAATTAGTCTATACGTATGACGGGTAGCCGTATATGCATAGAGATTGTGTCATAAAGCAAACTAAACCATGCTGTTTGTATGTGGCTAGTGAGCCGAAAATGGGATTGCTTAATACGTGACTTGTGTTTGAACTCTAATTATGAAAATGAAATATAGATGTGTCATGATTTATTGATATGTGCATGAATATTTGGATGATAACTGGGCTAAGTCCCGAAGGCATTTGTGCGAGTTACTATATCCGGGCTAAGTCCCGAAGGCATTTGTGCGAGTTACTATATCCGGGCTAAGTCCCGAAGGCATTTGTGCGAGTTACTATATCCGGGCTATGTCCCGAAGGTATTCGAGCGAGTAGCTATATCCGGTTCAATCCCGAAGGTACTTGGCTTGGGAATGAGCGACCTTGCTGTAATAGTTTCAATTAATACGCTCGTAAAATCCTAGCGATGAGGTATGTTTCGTATATGCATTGAATTAGTTGATCCCTTACAAATAGTATTCGCTCAGTCGATAAATGAGCTACCGGCCGTTGGCTAAGTTGATCTTTTGTGTATGAATATAAGGGTTGGTAATGTGAAGTAAGTATGATATTGAGAATTTGTGCATATGAAATTATCCGCTTAGCCATATGAATGCTACACTTTAGCTGTGTCTAATTTCATGGCTCAAAACTTAGTAAGCATTAAATGCTTACTCCGTTTCTTTGATTCTCTGTTTTATAGATTTTGGTTCGTCAGCTATCGAACTCGGGATTATTGAAGTCGAAGTCGCCCACACTATCAAAGCCCCTTTTGGTACACTTTTGGTTGAACTTTGAAATGGCATGTATAGGACTACCCTTTTTGATGTTGGTCATGTACCTTTCGGTATTGTACAAATTTGGATAGCCATGCGAAAATGGCTTATATATATTTTTGAGCATAACGTTATAATCATTTTGTATGTATATGGTTATTGAGAGGTGTGGATATGCTTGGCAATGATTGGCCATTGGAATGGTTAATCACGATCATACTTTGTGCTATATATGCTAAAGGGTTAGTTGAATCATGGAAACTATGTAATAGGTAAAGTCTACCTTAAAGGCAGATGCTGACAGCAGCAGTGGTGTGAATTTAAAAAATCACTAAAAATAGTAGGAATGGAATTAAATAGTGAATAAATTATGTAATCGAACCTTGATTAATCTAATTCCATATGGAAGAGACGAAACGGTCATATGAGTCGTATTTTAAGGGATATTTAAGTTTTCATTGGACAGGGCCAAAGCGATTTCTGGATCCCATGATCTGACTTTGGAAATTCATTATAAATTAACCAGAGATAATTAGAAGTCAATCCATATATTTATAGATTCCTTTTTGAGTCTAGTTTCATTAGAAACAAACAGCATAAGTATTGAGCCCTGTATAAGGAGTTATCTAAGTCGCAATGCAGGAAGGTCAGTGTAGTCGAACCCTGTAACAGGGGAGACTTTAACTAATAAACTGTACTAATTGGCTCGACCAAAAATTCTAGAAAAAAATTTATGGATGGATATATGAGTCTAGTTTCAGGTAAAAATTACGAGATTGATTTTCGAGTTTTGGAACTCAAGATATGATTTTTAAGGTGACTATGCAGTTAGTCAGCTGTCTGGAAATTTTTAAAATGGACTGTGAAAATAAGTGAATTTAGTATGTGAACCCCTCGTGTCCGACTCCGGTAACGGTCTCGGGTACGGGGTGTTACATTTGAAGGAATGTAGGATTATCTCACAACTTACACCTTCTGGTACTCCACAATGGAATGGAGTTTTTGAAAGGAGAAATCCAACACTATTAGACATGGTTTGATCAATGATGAGTCATGTTGATCTTCCTACATTCTTTTGACGACATGCACTTGAAACAGCTGCCACGTTCCATCTAAATTGGTTCCAAAGACACCATATGAGATGTGGACTAGGAAGTGTGCTAGTATGTCTTTCATGAAAATTTAGGGTTGCGAAGCTTATGTTAAACGTTAAACGTCTACTAAGCTCAAACCAAATCTCAAAGTGCATCTTTGTGGGATATCCTAAAGAAATTAAAGGATATTATTTCCTGACTCCTACCGAGAATAAAGTGTTTGTTGCTAGACAAGAGTCTTCTTTGAGAGAGTTTGTCTCTAGAAAATGAAGTGGTGAAAGAATAGAACTCAAAGAAATTTGAAAACAACAAAAAATCACTGAACTAGATTGAACAACAACAAGTTCCACAAGTTGTTGCAGAACAATCAACTACTTTAGAAACACAACTACCACAAAGATCTTTAAGATAACACCATGTACCTAAGAGATATGGATCTCTCAGTACAACACATTGTGATATTCTACTTATGGATCAAGATGAGCCTAGGACTTATCAATAAGCATACAAAATCCATGTCAAGAAACCAAATATAGATCTTGATTTACCCATCTAAAAGGGTAAAACCCATAGGGTGCAAGTGGGTTTTCAAAAAGAAAACTGACATGGATGGTAATGTACAAGTATACAAAGGGCGATTAGTTGATAAATGTTTTTCCCAAGTTCATAGTACTGACTATGATGAAACCTTTTTCTCCTATTGTTATGTTTAAATCCATCCAAATCTTACTTGCAATAGTTGCATTTCATGATTACGAAATCTAGCATATGGACATCAAAAAAACTTTCCCTAATGGGAAATTGGAAGAGGATGTGTACATGACACAACCTAAAGGTTTTGTCGATGCAAAAGATGCTGGTAAGATATGCAAGCTATAAAGATCCATTTATGGATTAAAGCAAGTTTCTCAAAGTTGGAATCTTTGTTTTAATAATGCGATCAAAGAGTTTTGTTTTATCAAAAATAAAGATGAGCCATATATTTACAAGAAAATTAGTGGGAGCACTCTTGTATTCGTGGTACTGTATTTAGATAACATACTTATAATAGGAAATGACATACTTACCCTACAGTCTGTTAAGACTTGGTTAGGAAATTATTTTTCTATGAAGGACTTGAGCGAGGCTACATACATATTAGGAGTCAAAATCTATATATATAAATCAAGACGACTCCTAGGTCTAAGCCAAAGTACATATATAGATAAAGTACTGAAAAGGCTCAGTATGGAAGAGTCTAAGAGAGGATTTCTACCTACGAAACACGATATTTCACTTTTGAAGAAAATGTGCCCTTCAACTTCACAAGAGAGAGAACGTATGAGTAAGATTCCATATGCCTCGGCTATTGGATCTATCATGTATGCCATGCTATGTACTCATCTAGATATATCGTATGCTTTAAGTATGACGAGTTAGTACCAAGTAGATCCCAGTGAAAGTCATTATGTCCCATGCTTGAGAAGGAGTAAGGATACATTCTTTATATTTGAAGGTGGGAAATAGCTAAGTGTAAAAGATTACACTGATGCTACTTTCCAAGGCAAAAAGGATGGTTCACGATCACAATCGGGTCTCGTGTTTTACTTTAATGGTAGCGTTGTAAGCTAGAAAAGTTCAGAGTAAGATATAGTAATTTATTCTACAAATGAGGTCAAGTATATTGCAGCTAATGAGGCTACAAAAGAGGTTGTTTGGATCAAGAAGTTCATATCTAAACTAGAGGTTGTGCCTAGCATAATAGATGCTATAAAACTTCGTTGTGACAACAATGGAGCTATTGCACAAGCAAAGAAACCCAAATCTCACTAGCAATCCAAACATATACTTAGGTGCTTTCATCTCATTCAGGAAATCATTCATCAAGGAGATGTGGAAATATGCATAGTACAAATAGATGACAACATCACTGATCCACTAACAAGTTCTCTGACACAGAAAAAGCATGATCGTCACACTAAGTCACTTAGTATTAGATATATGATTGATTGGTCTTAGTGCTAGTGGGAGATTGTTAGAGTATGGCCAAAAACCAATCATAAGATTATGATAATCACATACTCATTTTACCTTGTTTATTAATATAAGGCATTGCCATTATTATTTCAGTTTCTTTTTCTGTGTATATAAATAAACTTAATTGTAATAAACTGTAACATTCCAAAAATCGAGGGTTAGTAGAATCGGGTTTGTGAATCAAGAGAGAGTGGTCATGCCTTAATTTTTGACATTACCTATTTATTTTTAGGAGATAAATGAGGTATTAGTTTATTGGTCAAGTGTTAGTGAAACGTTTCTTGAAACCCAAGTTCAAATCCCTTCTCTCGCATCATTTTTATTATTTTTCTAATTTTGTCTTAAACCTTAGTATGTGGCATGCATTATTTTTAAAATAAATATTGCAAAATTATTTAAAGAATGAAGAAAAAGCCTAATGGTTAAAATAAATATGAGTAAGCATGAAAATTAAATGAGTTCCCAAGTTCAAATCATTTCCTTTGCGAAATAATTAAATCTTCCAAAATCCCTTATTTTTTTAATGTGTGTGCCATCCATACCCTTGAACTGTAACATCCTGATTTCTGAGTTTTTTCGCGATTTTTGATATTTTAAGTAAGTTTCTAAAATTTGGTATGTGATTATGGAATTCATAATTTGGGCATGTAAATGGGCTTATGGAAGGCCCATGAGATGGCCAAAACTCGGGGGAATTTTTAAATTTTGGACTTAGGAGTTAGGGGTTCTGGCTAGGTGCCCTTATATAAAGTTGTGGGTAAAATGTATCACAAAAAGAGCTTTAGTAAAGTGGCAAGGGTGAGGCCACTAAGCTCCTAAAAAGGTGGCGTGTGGAGCATAAGGGAAGACAGGGGATCGATTCCCTGTGTTGGCAAGTAAGAGTATTTATTTTTATGTGCAGAAAGGGTAAGTGTTGGAATCCAAGTGGATTCTGTAATAGGAGAGTTTGGATCAAGTCAAATGCATGGGTTAATGAGGGATAAGGGGAGAGTTTTTAGGGATTTGATATGAAGATAGAGTTGGCCGAATAAGGGAGATTGGAGGGGGGAATTTCGGCAGAGAGGTTTAGTTAGGGATTTTCGACACTTAGGTATTTTTGTGCCGTTTTCTCCCTGGAGGATTAGTCTTTTTCTCTCTTTTTCTTTGCAGCCAAATCTACCATCTCTTCTTCCAACTTTTCTTCCTTCTCCTTCTTTCAAAATAGCCCACTATTCCCTCCATTCACCCATTGTTTCTTTCCTTTATCTCTACTTCTGCCGAAATACCACAAAAAGCCGAAATCAGTGAAGATAGGGGGTGCCTATTCTTTGTGACCAGCAACCTTTTCTTTCCTTTTCAATTGTTGGCGTTCAATTCCTTTACCTTTTAGGCCTACGGATTCAAGAGAAGAAAGACTGTGGTAAGTGCTTGAACTCTAAACGATTCCTAGAGTAACTTTTGGCCAAAAGTCGAAACCCCTCTAGTTTAGGGAGGTGGCCGAATATGGGTATAGGCCTTATGGGGTCTTCTTTTAATATTTTTGTGGTTTATTTAGTGGAGGGGCAGCAAGGTGTAGTGTCGACTTGGAGTAGCTTGGATCACCGGAGTGGCTAGACCTAGTCATCAATCGCGGCAAGGTAAGATTCCTAAGGCCACTATAGATGGTGGCCGGATGTGTAAGTATTAATATTAGATGATTTTTGGTTTGGTTCAATTATGGGAGGCTGATTATTAACGATGGATTATAGGAGAAATCGTGTAGGAGATCTCGTCGAGGAATATCGCCAAACAGGTGTGTAACGAACCCACTTTCACGAGCTTAAAGCGATAAATGCTGAAATGCCGAAATGCCGAAATTTTGGCATTTCGAGGACCCGTGAGAAAGTGAACGCTCATTAGTTAGTTGGATTCATTTAGATGATGATCAAGAACATTGGAAACGGTAAGAACGTGATTTTTGGCATTCACGGTAAGTTGGGCCTCGAGGGGCTGCAATAGGGCCCAATAAGCTTTCGGGCCCATTTGGGTAAAATTGGTAGAAAATGGAAATCTATTAAATTACATGTGAAGACTGTTAATACTATTATGTATATAGGCTAAATGGGCCTAGATGACAAAATCAGCTAAGTAGGGCCCACTAGGGGTTTTAGGCCCAATAACTCGGTTTCGCTAAAAGTGGGCCAGAAGCGCTGTTTAAACAAATGAATAGTTAATAACTGATGATGAACATGGAAAAATCCCTAATTTTTGGTAAAATTACAATATTACCCTTATAATATGAAAATGACCGTTTTTCCCCTAAGTAAAAATGACCATTATACCCCTAGGGTTTAAACGTAAATTTTAATACATGGGATTTTGATAAACCTGGTATGTATGATATGCACATGACATGTATGATATGCACATGATATGTATGATATGCACATGATGTATTCATAAATGCATTGGGTTGGGTTTTTATATGGATGGAGGAAGTGTAACAAGGCTTATGCCCCAGTTATAATAAAGGGCTTATGCCCCA
The DNA here is from genome assembly GCF_007990345.1 of Gossypium hirsutum. Classification (NCBI taxonomy): domain Eukaryota; kingdom Viridiplantae; phylum Streptophyta; class Magnoliopsida; order Malvales; family Malvaceae; genus Gossypium; species Gossypium hirsutum. The sequence goes on along the minus strand of NC_053428.1, from coordinate 51,666,186 downwards.
GTTATGATAAAAGGGCTTATGCCCCAGTTATGATAAAGGGCTTACGCCCTAGTTATTAAAAGGGCTTATGCCATAGTTGTTAAAAGGGCTTATATCCCAGTTGTTAAAAGGGCTTTGCCCCAGTTATTAAAAGAGGCTAGGCCTCCAGTTATATGATAAAGCAGCTACGCTGCCAGTGGAGAGTCATGGCGGGGTGGGTCGAGTTAATCCCCACATGGTGTGTTGGTTGGTACGGGTGGAGAGTAGCGGATGGTGGGTTGAGTAGTCTCCCCAAATGGGCTTGCATTCTCTCATTGACATTACATGTGATATTGAAATGGGCCTATGGGCCATACCGTTTACAGTAAAGGCTTCGGCCCAGTAATATGAAATATGAAGTGTGAAAAGGGCTATGGCCTAGTACATGTTGAGATTGGATTTGGGCTTAGGCCCAACAGGCTGTTATTGTTTTGGGCTCTGAAAGGATCTTGTTGCACATTGAGTTTCCAAACTCACCCCCTTTCCTTAACCTTGCAGGTGAGCCTTGATGTGGGGACTTGGGCTGGAGGGGATTCAGAGTAGCCACGGTGATCGCCTTTGGACTTTTAAATACGCGTTGGTTTTCATCAAATTTCCTTTAATTATTATTTATTTTGGGGTTGTAATAAGGCCATTTTAACTTTCCTTTTATTTCTTTCTGGGATTATTTTAATTTTAATAACTTTAAACCTGGTTGATAATTATTCAAATGGGCTAGACTTAGGACGTGTTTTCAAAACGATACTTGTTTTCAAAATAGCTTAACGCCATGATTAATCGATTTATCAAAGATGTCCACTTGAACAAATTTAAAACTCAATATAACAAAGTGTGGCTATGGTTGTGGGCATGTCTAGGATTGGATCCAATCAAAGAGCTTGGTACTTAAGCAGCCGTCATGGCTCACATCCTCTGTCTCGGATACCTACCTGGTGCCCAGCTTCCATACACTTTGTTAACTCAAAAAAATATATGGTTTTTAAAACACTAAAACAGAACGTGGGTTTTCAACTCCAATGTGGCACTTCAGATTCGGCCATAACGTTTGGGCTGGGTTTTGGGTGTTACATTTAGTGGTATCAGAGCCTAGGTTGCAACAACTCGGCTGTGGATCGGGTTTAAAAATTTTTCGAAAACTTAGGCTTAAGAAGGGTATTTTTGGAAATGATTTTTGAAAATTATTTTCAAAGATGTTTTACAGAGTATACATGTTAAAATGGTCCGAGTTTTTCTGTTTTAAATCAAGAGTTCAAAATAAAGGGTGTTTTCAAATCAAAGTTTTCAAATTTCTATTTTCGGTGATCAAAAACATGGTTTCAAGTTTTGGATTGGAGAAAGAAGTGGCGCACTGAATCCCCGGCACCAAGTCTGTAAGTGTATTTTCTTTACGATATATGATAATGATATGATATTATGCATAGTGTTGAGACTCTACTATGATGCTGTAGATAGGGTAAAACTGTGAAACGGTAGAAATGAGACTGTAGCTAGACTACGACGATACGAAAACAATTCTTGAACTGCTATATCTCCATAAGACATTTTCTTAATAAACAGTGGAACATTATACTAATTTCATAAAATTCGTAAATCAGATAAGTCGATATGAGTACAAGAGGAGTTCGTGGATGAGGCCGCGGACGTGGTCGTGGAAGGGTGCAAGCTGAATCTTCATCCTTAGGGCATAGGCCAGCTGAGGAGCCATCTGTGACACAAGCAACGGAGACTGGGTCTTATGATCGGGCTACGGGGGATGACACTTTGTCCCAAGCCATGTTAAGGGTTTTAGAAAGAGTTGCTGGAGCTAGTACTGGGACAATGAATAGGGGATCTATATCGGAACGACTCCGGGCCAACGGAGCAGAAGTATTTAGGGGTGTATCTGGAGTAGCCCCAAATGTGGCAGAATATTGGCTAGAGGCAACAGAACGGATCATGGACGATCTAGACTGCTCAGTGGAGCAAAAGCTGAAAGGAGTTGTGTCGCTGCTACGTGACGAGGCATACCGATAGTGGACCACCGTAAAGGAGAGTACCCCAATTGAGTAAGTAACCTGGGAATTGTTCAAAACTACTTTTAAAGGAAGGTATGTTGGAGCAAGCTATGTGGATGCTCGTCGGAAGGAATTCTTGAATCTGACTCAGGGTGATAAGACTGTAGCAGAGTATGAGGCAGAATTTTTGAGGCTGAGTCGATATGCTAGTGGGATAGTGGTAACTGAATATGAGCGCAGTGTCCGATTTGAGGATGGTCTCCACGATGAGCTTAGGATATTGATAGCTCCATAGAGGGAGCGTGGTTTTGCTGCATTGGTAGAGAAGGCTAAGATAGCCGAGGAGGTGAAGCTGACTGAGCGACAGAATTGTGAGAAGGATCGACCCAGATTCAAGAAGGATTTTAGACCCTCAAGTTCCACGAATCGAAATGTTAAAAGAGCAAGGATGGAGGAACCGGTTCGAGCAGTTCCAGTAAATACTTATAGACTGCAGGCTTGCAGGGACTGTGGTAAGGTGCATATGAGGGAGTGCTGGAAATGAACTGGAGCATGTTTTCGATGTGGGTCTAGGGAGCATAAGTTCAGAGAGTGTCCTCGGAGGATAGCTCAGGAGCTAGCTGCAGAGCAAAGGGATGTCCAACCATGACGAGGAGGACCACCACTACAGAGGTGTCGTGGGCAAGGTAGAAGTGGCAATGGTAATGGACGAAGACGTGGGCACCTGGCACAGGTGCTGGACATGTCGAAGCCCGACAGCCAGCATTGGTTTATGCTGCACAACATCGTGAGAAGGGTGACGCTCCTGATGTTATAACTGGTACGTTCATCATTCATAGCATGCCTTACACTGCTTTGATTGATGTGGGTTCCACTCACTCATATGTTGCTTGTGATGTATCTGGGGCTTTGGATGTGCTTCCTGAGGAGACTGTGAGTGGGGTATCGGTGATAAGCCCATTAGGACATTCAGTTAAGGTAGATAAACTTTTTAGGGCAGTGCCGTTAGTGACACAAGATAAAATTTTTGAAAGAGACTTGATGGAGCTGCCATTTGGGGATTTTGATCTTATCTTGGGAATGGACTGGTTAGCTAAGCACAAGGCGACGTTGGATTGTACTGCAAAGAGGATGGTACTACGAACTGCTGAAGATGAGGAAATAATGGTCATAGGGGAACGAAGGGATTATTTGTCCAATGTTGTTTCGGCTTTAAGAGCCGAGAAGTTGATTCGAAAAGGTTGTGAGGCGTACTTGGCCCTTGTATGTCAAACGGGACTTGAGGAGATAACGGTAGAGTCCGTTAGGACTATTAAGGAATTTTAGAATGTATTCCCAGATGAACTTCCTGGATTACCCCCGAGCAGAGAAGTCGAGTTTGGAATCAACTTATTACCTGGAACAGCTCCTGTGTCCATTGTGCCTTATCGGATGGCACCAAAGGAGTTGGTAGAATTGAAAGCTCAGATACAGGAACTATTGGATAGAGGGTTTATAAGACCAAGTGTTTCCCCGTGGGGCGCACCGGTACTGTTCGTAAAGAAGAAAGATGGGACTATGCGAATGTGTATTGACTATCGGCAGTTGAACAAACTGACGATCAAGAATAAGTATCCGTTACCAAGAATCGATGATCTGTTCGATCAATTAAAAGGAGCCTCGGTATTTTCTAAGATCGACCTTCAGTCAGGATATCATCAATTAAGAGTTAAAGAAGTGGATATTTATAAGACGGCGTTCAAGACTCAATACGGTCATTACGAGTTTCTGGTAATGTCTTTTGGGTTGACTAATGCACCGATAGCATTCATGGATTTGATGAATCGGGTATTCCAGCCATACTTGGATCAGTTCGTAGTCATTTTTATTGACCATATCTTGGTGTATTCAGAAACGGAAGAGAAGCATGATGAGCATCTTCGTGTAGTGCTGCAAGTGTTAAGGGAGAAGCAACTTTATGCAAAGTTTAGTAAGTGTGAGTTTTGGCTGAAAGAAGTTACCTTCTTGGGGCATGTTGTGCCTGCGAGGGGATCAAGGTGGACCCTCGAAAGATTGAAGCAATTTTGGAATGGAAGCCACCAAGGTCGGTAACAGAGATCCGAAGTTTTTTGGGGTTGGCAGGTTATTATCGGAGATTCGTGGAAGGATTTTCTGTGTTGGCAGCACCGTTAACGAAACTTATAAGGAAGGGAGCACCTTTTGTTTGGACAAATAAGCAGCAAGAGGCTTTTGAGAAGCTGCAGAAGGTTTTGACGGAAGCGCCAGTGTTGATTCAGCCAGAGTCTGGTAAGGATTTCATTGTGTACAGCGATGTGTCACATGTAGGTTTGGGCTGCATGTTGATGCAAGAGGGTAAAGTGGTCGCTTATGCTTCACGACAGCTTAAGCCGCACGAGGTGAACTACCCGACGTATGAGTTGGAATTGGCAGCAGTAATCTTTGCACTTAAGATATGGAGGCATTACCTGTATGGGGAGAAATGCATCACCTATACGGATCACAAGAGTCTTAAGTACTTGCTGACTCAAAAGGAGCTGAATCTTAGGCAGCGAAGGTGGATATAGTTGTTAAAGGACTATAACTGTTCGATTGAGTACCATCCAGGTAAGGCGAATGTCGTGGTTGATGCGCTAAGTCGAAGGGCTGTGGCAGAATTAAAGGCGATGTTTGCTCGTCTAAGTTTGTATGACGATGAAAGTTTATTGGCGGAGTTGCAAGTAAGACCGACTTGGGTAGAACAGATTAATAAGCAACAGTTGGAAAACAAGTCATTGGTTTCTCGGTTTCAACAAGTTGAGAAGGGGGAGAATCCAAAATTTGGGTTAAATAGTAAGGATGTTCTTTGTTTTCGAGGGAGAATTTGTATGCCGAAGAACTCCTATTTGAGATTGATGATTTTGAAAGAGGCACATAATGGACCTTGTGCTATGCATCCAAGAGGGAGTAAGTTGTATCGAGACTTGCGAGAGCTATATTGATGGCCTGGGCTTAAGCGAGAAGTGATCGAATTTGTAGGGAGATGTTTGACATGTCAACAAGTGAAGGCCGAGCATCAACTACCTTCCGGATTGTTACAACCGGTAAAGATACCACTTTGGAAGTGGGAAAGGGTAACTATGGACTTTGTAAGTGGGTTGCCATTGACACCTTCTAAGAAGGATTCGGTTTGGGTGATTGTGGATAGACTCACGAAATCTGCTCATTTCATACCTGTCCGAACCGATTACTCACTTCAGAAGTTGGCCAAATTGTATGTGGCGGAGATAGTACGATTGCATGGTGTGCCAGCATCGATAATTTCGGACCGAGACCCAAGGTTTACATCTCGGTTTTGGCAGAAGTTGTATGTGGCAGAGATAGTACGATTGGATTTTAGTACGGCTTTTCACCCTCAGACTGATGGGCAGTCAGAGAGGGTTATTCAGATTTTAGAGGATATGTTGAGGGGTTGTGCTATTGAGTTTAGAGGCAGCTGGGAGGACCATTTGCCATTGGCGGAGTTCGCGTATAACAACTGTTACCAATCAAGTATTTAGATGGCTCCATATGAGGCACTATATGGGCGAAGGTGTCGTTCGCCTACTTGTTGGGCGGAATTGGGGGAAAGGCAAATACTTGGGCAAGAGTTGGTAGCAGATACTGAAGACAAGATTAAGGTGATCAGGAATCGGTTAAAAGAGGCGGTGGATCGACAAAAGTCTTATGCCGATCTGAAGCATAAGGATATTGAATATGCGGTAGGGGACATGGTCTTTTTAAAAGTTTTGCCTTGGAAGAAGATATTGAGATTTGGTAAGAAGGGTAAGTTGAGCCCATGGTTTATTGGGCCTTACCGAATCATTAAGCGGATAGGGCCAGTGGCTTATCAACTAGAGTTACCTCTAGAACTGGATCGTATTCATGACGTTTTCCATGTTTCCATGCTAAGGAGATATCATTCTGACCCAACTCATATCGTGCCAGTTGCAGAAATCGAGGTACGGTCGGATTTGACCTTTGAAGAGGAACCTGTGCAAATACTTGATCGCGATGTCAAGGTGTTGAGAAGGAGGTCAGTCCCATTAGTGAAGGTACTTTGGAGGAACCATGGCAAGGAAGAAGCTACTTGGGAGACCGAAGAGGCAAAGCGTCAGCAGTACCCTCAACTGTTTGGATCAGGTAAATTTCGAGGCCGAAATTTCTTTAAGGAGTGTAGAGTTGTAACATCCTGATTTCCGGGTTTTTTTGCGATTCTTGATATTTTAAGTAAGTTTCTAAAATTTGGTATGTGATTATGGAATTCATAATTTGGGTATATAAATGGGCTTATGGAAGGCCCATGAGATGGCCAAAACCCGGGGGAATTTTTAAATTTTGGACTTAGGAGTTAGGGGTTCTGGCTAGGTGCCCTTATATAAAGTTGTGGGTAAAATGTATCACAAAAAGAGCTTTAGTAAAGTGGCAAGGGTGAGGCCACTAAGCTCCTAAAAAGGTGGCGTGTGGAGCATAAGGGAAGACAGGGGATCGATTCCCTGTGTTGGCAAGTAAGAGTATTTATTTTTATGTGCAGAAAGGGTAAGTGTTGGAATCCAAGTGGATTCTGTAATAGGAGAGTTTGGATCAAGTCAAATGCATGGGTTAAAGAGGGATAAGGGGAGAGTTTTTAGGGATTTGATATGAAGATAGAGTTGGCCGAATAAGGGAGATTGGAGGGGGGAATTTCGGCAGAGAGGTTTAGTTAGGGATTTTCGACACTTAGGTATTTTTGTGCCGTTTTCTCCCTGGAGGATTAGTCTTTTTCTCTCTTTTTCTTTGCAGCCAAATCTACCATCTCTTCTTCCATCTTTTCTTCCTTCTCCTTCTTTCAAACTAGCCCACTATTCCCTCCATTCACCCATTGTTTCTTTCCTTTATCTCTACTTCTGCCGAAATACCACAAAAAGCCGAAATCAGTGAAATAGGGGGGTGCTGATTCTTTGTGACCAGCAACCTTTTCTTTCCTTTTCAATTGTTGGCGTTCAATTCCTTTACCTTTTAGGCCTACGGATTCAAGAGAAGAAAGACTGTGGTAAGTGCTTGAACTCTAAACGATTCCTAGAGTAACTTTTGGCCAAAAGTCGAAACCCCTCTAGTTTAGGGAGGTGGCCGAATATGGGTACAGGCCTTATGGGGTCTTCTTTTAATATTTTTGTGGTTTATTTAGTGGAGGAGTAGCAAGGTGTAGTGTCGACTTGGAGTAGCTTGGATCACCGGAGTGGCTAGACCTAGTCATCAATCGCGGCAAGGTAAGATTCCTAAGGCCACTATAGATGGTGGCCGAATGTGTAAGTATTAATATTAGATGATTTTTGGTTTGGTTCAATTATGGGAGGCTGATTATTAACGATGGATTATAGGAGAAATCGTGTAGGAGATCTCGTCAAGGAATATCGCCAAACAGGTGTGTAACGAACCCTCTTTCACGAGCTTAAAGCAATAAATGCCGAAAAGCCGAAATGCCGAAATTTTGGTATTTTGAGGACCCGTGAGCAAGCGAATGCTCATTAGTTAGTTGGATTCGTTGAGATGATGATCAAGAACATTGGAAACGGTAAGAACGTGATTTTTGGCATTTACGGTAAGTTGGGCCTCGAGGGGCTGCAATAGGGCCCAATAGGCTTTCGGGCCCATTTGGGTAAAATTGGTAGAAAATGGAAATCTATTAAATTGCATGTTAAGACTGTTAATACTGTTATGGATATAGGCTAAATGGGCCTAGATGACAAAATCGGCTAAGTAGGGCCCACTAGGGGTTTTAGGCCCAATAACTCGGTTTCGCTAAAAGTGGGCCAGAAGCGCTGTTTAAACAAATGAATAGTTAATAACTGATGATGAACATGGAAAAATCCCTAATTTTTTGTAAAATTACGATATTACCCTTATAATATGAAAATGACCGTTTTGCCCCTAAGTAAAAATGACCATTATACCCTTAGGGTTTAAACGTAAATTTCAATACATGGGATTTTGATAAACATGGTATGTATGATATGCACATGACATGTATGATATGCACATGATGTATTCATAAATGCATTGGGTTGGGTTTTTATATGGATGGAGGAAGTGTAAAAGGGCTTATGCCTCAGTTATGATAAAGGGCTTATGCCCCAGTTATGATAAAGGGCTTATACCCCAGTTATTAAAAGGGCTTATGCCCCAGTTGTTAAAAGGGCTTTGCCCTAGTTATTAAAAGAGGCTAGGCCTCTAGTTATATGATAAAGCAGCTATGCTGCCAGTAGAGAGTTATGGCGTGGTGGGTCGAGTTAATCCCCACATGGTGTGTTGGTTGGTACGGGTGGAGAGTAGCGGATGGTGGGTTGAGTAGTCCCCCCAAATGGGCTTCCATTCTCTCATTGACATTACATGTGATATTGAAATGGGCCTATGGGCCATACCGTTTACAATAAAGGCTTCGGCCCAGTAATATGAAATATGAAAAGGCTTCAGCCCAGTGTTATGAAATATGAAGTGTGAAAAGGGTTATGGCCCAGTACATGTTGAGATTGGATTTGGGCTTAGGCCTAACAGGCTGTTATTGTTTTGGGCTCTGAAAGGGGCTTGTTGCACACTGAGTTTCCAAACTCACCCCCTTTCCTTAACCTTGCAGGTGAACCTTGATGTGGGGACTTGGGCTGGAGGGGATTCAGAGTAGCCACGGTGATCGCCTTTGGACTTTTAAATACGCGTTGGTTTTCATTAAATTTCCTTTAATTATTATTTATTTTGGGGTTGTAATAAGGCCATTTTAACTTTCCTTTTATTTCTTTTCGGGATTATTTTAATTTTAATAACTTTAAACCTGGTTGATAATTATTCAAATGGGCTAGACTTAGGACGTGTTTTCAAAATGATACTTGATTTCAAAATAGCTCAACGCCACGATTAATCAATTTATCAAAGATGTCCACTTGAACAAATTTAAAACTCGATATAACAAAGTGTGGCTATGGTTGTGGGCATGTCTAGGATTGGATCCAATCAAAGAGCTTGGTACTTAAGCAGCCTTCATGGCTCACCTCCTCTGTCTCGGATACCTACCTGGTGCCCAACTTCCATACACTTTGTTAACTCAACAAAATATATGGTTTTTAAAACACTAAAACGGAACGTGGGTTTTCAACTCCAATGTGGCACTTCAGATTCGGCCATAACGTTTGGGCCTGGTTTTGGGTGTTACATGAACCCTAAGTATAAATACAAATTTTTATTTTATTTTTAAGCATTTAATTAAAATTTTCCATACCCTAGCCATTCACCATCCTCCTCTCCTCTTTTCTCTTCAATTTTCTTTCTTTTTCCTATTGTTGTCATCACCTACACCTCCCATTTTACCATCTCTTTCTTCTCCTTTTTGCATCAAGATTGTGTACCATATACTTTACTTTATTGCTGCTATTTATACTTATCTAAATTATCCCCAAATCTAAAATCTTGAACCCCAAGATCGATCCCGAACATTGCCAAGAAAGTGTCATTACTATTTCTCTCAACTAGTTTAGGTAAGATCTCTTTTCTCTTCAATTTCTTGATTAATCTTGTCAATTAAAAACCAAAATTTCCAGATCTGGAATTTGGAGAATTTTAAATTATTTAATTTTTTTTTAATTTTAATGAGATCTCAAACCGTTTTACAATAAAGCCCCAATTTTGGCCACTACAGTTGGTGGTGCGTGCGCCTATGTGCAAGAAAAGGGACTATTTTTTTTTGGGTCTTTCCCATATTGTTCCAGCATTAAATTTTGTTCTTGAACCCTTATAATAATCTTTTAATCATGTGTTAATTAGAGAGAGATGTTCTTGATCAATTAGCCAATCGGATCCCACAAATCATGAAGCGTAAGTGCAATTAAGGATGACTAGTTTGTTATTTCCACATAGTTATTGGGTAAAGGTTATGAATTGACTAAATGAAGGAACTTAAAAATTAATTAGCTACTGATTTTCTAATAGATTATTGAATTAGGTGTTGACTCAGATGCCCCAAATCATCCATAAAGGCAAAGAACGATTGCATGTACGGTTCGCTTCGATACAGTGTAAGGAATCTAACTAATTTGGATTCAAAAAAATAGTTATAATTTCAACGATTGGTTTGAACTCATAAGTGGGTGTTTGGGGCTGGTTTAGTGGTCAATTGATTGAATTTATACTGAATTTTGGTTTAAGTTCGTTTAAGGAATTATTAAGGAAAATTGGAAGATTCGCTAGCGTGCTGTGAAGAAGCGAAAAATAAGGTGTGGGTAATAAAATAGTTTGAAAATGTTAAATATCATGTTATATTTGATAAATTAGCTTGCTGATTGGATTGAATTAATAGCCAAATTATTGATTTTGTGAGTGGTCGAACCAGGTATGTTTCGAGCCTTAAAAGATTGACATGTTGGCAAAATTGCTAGTTTGATAGTATGAATGTTTGATTGAGTTTGTAATTACATATTTGAGTTATGAGATATGAGAATGTTTGACTGAATGATATAATGTGTTGAGATATTAAGCTTATGTATGACTTAAATACATGAGATATTTGTTATTTTGTGTACTGAAAAGGATGCTATTTATGCACATTGAAAATCCGTAAAGTATGTAAAATAAAACGATATTGATTGATACCAACACAATGATAATTTGAAAGATTGGAAAAATGTTTCCATTTACTAAAATATGTGATTATTGAGGACATACTGAGCATGTCAAATGAATGTGAAATGTATTGAGATATGATTATGTATGAGATTATGTGACATATTGCATATGCATTGGGTTGGGATTTTGTGGTTGACGGAGGATTCCATGGAGTACCAGTCGCATATTAAGTCTTCTTTATTCATAGTCAGTGCACTACACCTAGATTACCGAGGGGAATGGTAATTTATCGCATTTTTTACTGGCAGTTTGTCTGCAATTTTACTGGTAGGATTTTTTGCATATTGTTATAAATGGTTTTAACCACAACAAGTTTAAGCCCATAATGTTTTGGAGTTCGGATGACGGGTTTTGGAGAACTCATGGCGTGTAGCAAATGGTATGGGTAGGAACCTTTTTGCATTGCATCATGCTCACGACATATTCAAATGTTATTGATTTATGCTATGTTTTGTATTGTGTTATATTGAATGGTATCGAAATCAATGATTTTTACTCGAATGAATGATGACCCATGCTCATACTGTGACAGCCCAAAATTGACCCTAGTCGGGAAGTGGTTTCGGGACCACTAAACCGAGTCATAAAAATAATTAACCATCATAATTGATGCTCATTATATGTACATATGCATGTGTGAAAATTTCGTGTTTGAATTTTTTTAATTGTAAGTGAATTTTATCAAATAGGACTTATGTGAGAAAATTTTGAAATGTGCTAGGCAAATGCAAAGTGGCCTATTAATGCATATTGTGAAAATGATGGGTTTGCATGTCAATTTACCCAAATTAAGGCATAGTGGCCGGCCATGCTATGAGTGGAAACATGTCACAAACATGTTATGTTAGTGAGGTATGTTAGGAAAAATAAAATAAGGAGTATGGGTAATAAAGAAATGGAAACAAAAAAAAATGTGTGGTTGTTTCCGCCCCCCATTGCCGTGAGTTAAAGAAAAGAAAAGAAAAATTTTGTTCATCCTTTTTCATCTTCTTTTGGACGAAAATTCTAAGGAAGGAGGAAGGAGTTCTTGCTTCATGTCTGGTTTGGAAGAGGATTAGGAGGAGGTTTGGCCATACTTGTATCTAGATCAAGGTATGTTTGAGGTTGTGCCATGAGATTCATGCATGTTTTTAGTTGCTAGCTTGAGTTCTAATTAGCCCATGGTTCAAATCTTTGCTATGTCATGGGGATGATATTCGGCCTAGGTGGATTTTGTGTTAATGCCATTGCATGCTAAATATGAAGCTTGTTAATGATGCATGTGATGGTGGATTGATGATTCTTGAATCTTCTTTTTAGCATTTTTGAGTGAGCACATATGTGCATTGGTTGCTAGATGGAGAAGAATCGGCTAGCAAGTTGTGTGCTAAGGCCGAATATAATTTTTGTATATTAATGAGTAATGCATGTGTTAAATTGATGGAAAGGGAGAGGATGCTTTACTAGTGTATATATGTGTGTATTAGCCAAGTTTTGAACTTGAAACAAAATGGTGTTTAGCCAATACAAGTAACCATACTTGTAGAATGTATTAAGTGTTGCAATCGACCCCAACATAGACATGTATGTTCGGCCACATGAATAAGTACATAAGCTATGTGTATGTTCGGCCATAGGTAGCCTATTGATGGCTTTAGCTTGACTTAGAAAATTCGGCTAAGGGGAAATATTAGCTAGTATGTTGAATTCGATTCGTGATTTCGTACACATGTGACTGTAATGTCTAATGTATATATGGGCTAAGTACCTTGAGCTTCTCTTTTGATGTTCGAATGAATTGTCTTAAATTGCTTGATGTGATTAAAAATGCGTATGACCATTGTGTATTTGAGCTAAAAGGGTGGCCATATGACCTATCAAACTCCTTGTCATATTCGGCCATAAGCTAGCAAAATGAGACTTTAATGAGTTAAATTTGTTTGAATTAGCTCAAGAGCTTAGAGGACCCCAGTTGGATAAGGGAAAGGAAAAAGTGGTCGAGTAGACATCGGAATCGTTCGACAACATCCGAGGTAAGTTCTTGAGTAAAAGAGCTTAAATTATGATTTGATTAGATCATGTTTTAAGCAAATCAAAATCATGCTCCTTGTGTGTGGCTATTGAGCCGAAATTGCAAGAATGATAAGTGTCTTGTGTTTGAGTTTTGCTAACGAAAACGAAATACGAATGTCCCATGATTTATTGTTAAATGTGCATGGTTATTTGAATGATGTCCGGGCTAGTCCCGAAGGCTTTGTGCTAAGTGACCATATCCGGACTAAGATCCAAAGGCATTTGTGCGAGTTACTAAATCCGGGTTCAGTCTCGAAGGCATTTGTGCGAGTTACTAAATCCGGGTTAAGTCCCGAAGGCATTTGTGCGAGTTACTAAATCCGGGTTAAGTCCCGAAGGCATTTGTGCGAGTTACTATAACCGGGCTATGTCCCGAAGGCATTTGAACGAGTAGCTATATCCGGTTAAATTCCGAAGGTACGTGATTTGGGAATGAATGATCTTGCTGTAAAAATTTCAGTTAATAGGCTTGAAACATCCCAACATTGAGGTATGTTTCGTATGTGCTTTGAATTAGTTGAGCCCTTACAAATAAGTATTCGCTCAGTTGGTAAATGAGCTACCGGCCTTTGGCTAAGTTGATCTTTGTGTATGAATAAAAGGGTTGGTAATGTGAAGTAAGTATGATATTGAAAAATTGTGCATATGAAATTATTCGTTTAGCTACATGAATGCTATACTTTTGTTGTGCTGGAATCCCTTGCTCAAAACTTACTAAGCATAAATTGCTTACTCCGTCTCCTTGATTCTCTGTTTTATAGATTTTGGTTCTCCAGCTATCGGACTCGGGATTTTGAAGTCGAAGTCGCCCACACTATCAAAGCCCCCCCTTTTGGTACAATTTTGGTTGAACTTCGAAATGGCATGTATAGGACTACCCTTTTTGTTGGGGGTCATGGACCCTTTGGACTTGTATCATTTTGGATAGCCATGCGAAAATGGCTTATATATGTTTGAGTATAATGTTATAATCATTTGGTATGGATATGGTTATTGAGAGGTGTGGATATGCTTAACAAGGATTGGCCATGGGAATGGTTAATCACTATCATAATTTGTGCTATTTATGCTAAAAGGGTTAGTTGAATCATGGAAACTATGAAATAGGTAAAGTCTACCTTAAAGGCAGATGCTGACAGCAGCAGTGATGTAGATTTGGAAAATCACTAAAAATAGTAGGAAGGGAATTAAATAGTGAATAAATTATGTAAACGAACCTTGATGAATCTATTTTCATAGGAAAGTAACGAAACGATCATATGGACAGTATGTTAAGAGATATTCAGGTTCTCGTAAGACAGGGCCAGAACGGTTTCTGGATTCCCTATTTCGACTTTGGAAATTCATTATAAATTAACCAGAGATAATTAGGAGTCATGCCATATATGTATAGATTCCTCTCTGAGTCTAGTTTCTATAGAAACAAACGACATCAGTATTGAAGCCCTGTACAAGGAGATCTCCAAGTCGTAATGCGCAAAGGTCAGTGTAGTCAATCCCTATAAAATGGGATACTTTGACTAATAAACTGTACTAATTGGCCCAACCAAAAATTCTAGAAAAAATATGTAGATGGGAATATGAGTCTAGTTTTAGGGAAAATTTACGGAACTGGATTCCGAGTTTCTGAACTCAAGATATGATTTTTAAAGCGACTAGTACGCAGATTGGCAGTGTCTGGGAAATTTGTTTTTAAGTGGTTAAAGTTTGTTAACACCTCGTGTTCGACTCCGGTGACGGTCTCGGGTTCGGGGTGTTACATTTGATTAGTATCAGAGCTACGGTTTAGTCGATTCTAGGACTACCGTAATGCGTTGGTTCTAGCTATACATGCCATTTTATGTAATTATTTGATAGTGTGGTGATTTCTGACAATTGTAAATGTGTTTACTTATAGTAATGGATCCCGATCCCAACCGAGCGGTAGCTGATGATCTTGAGAGTGTAGCGCCTGCTCCCGCAAAAGGGATAGCGCCGGCAGACTCTCAACCTAATGCTAGTAACCCGAATGATGAAGCTAGACAAGCTTTCTATAGCGTGATGAATGATTGGTTCAACCAATACATTCGAACTAATACGGCTGTTCCACAACCTCCAGAAACTGACCAAATAAGGTCAAATAAGCCCCCAGTTGACAGAATCCGAAAACATGGGGCTACTGAATTTAAAGCTACGGATAGCGACGATGCCGAGCAAGCTGAATTTTGGTTGGACAACACTATCCGGGTACTCGATGAGCTATCTTGTACACCCGATGAATGCCTAAAGTGTACTATCTCCTTGCTACGCGATTCTGCCTACTATTGGTGGAGTACTCTGACTTCTGTAGTGCCCCGAGAGCAAGTAACTTGGGAGTTTTTCCAAACTGAGTTTCGGAAAAAGTATATCAGTCAGAGATTTGTTGATAAAAAACGGAAGGAATTTCTTGAGCTTAAGCAAGGTTCTATGTCAGTTACTGATTACGAGCGAAAATTTGTTAGACTTAGTAGGTACGCTCGGGAATGTGTTTCGTCCGAGGCTATCATGTGTAAACGCTTCGAGGATGGGCTGAATGAAGATATAAAAATGTTCGTGGGCATTCTTGAAATACGAGAGTTCGTAGTACTTGTCGAGCGAGCTTGTAAAGCCGAAGAGCTTAGAAAAGAAAAACAAAAAGTTGATGTGGGAACTGGAGAGTTTCGTAAAAGATCCTCGGGAAAGTCTCTTCAACAGGCATCGAAGAAATTTCGAGATGATGTGGGCCGGTCTAGAGGCACTTTGGGCCTTTTTAGACGAGATCGTGATCGACCCCCCGTGGGTACACGAGGCACTTCGGTCGCCAGTGTTGGGAATGAACGTCGAGACAGAACGAAATGTCGATATTGCGGTAAATGGCATTCGGGGAGTTGTAGATTCCCTGACTGCTCCTGTTACAAGTGCGGATCAGTTGACCACTTCATTAAAGATTGCCCGAGGTTGTCTGAACAGAATGTAAATCAGAGTGGGAAACCGGGTGCTACCACTGCTCGAGGTAGACCATCTGGAAATACGGGCAATGCTAGTGGTGGTCAGAGAGGATCTAGAGATGCTACGACCAGATCTGAGGCTCGTGCGCCTGCTAGAGCTTATGCTATACGTGCCCGCGAGGATGCTTCTTCGCCTGATGTTATTACCGGTACTTTTACTCTCTTTGATACTAATGTAATTGCTTTGATTGACCCCTGTTCTACTCATTCTTACATATGTGAAACCTTAGCATCCAGTAAGACTTTACCTATTGAGTCTACTGAGTTCGTAATTCGGGTGTCAAATCCCTTGGGTCGTTACGTGCTTGTCGACAAAGTGTGTAAGAAATGTCCCCTAGTAATTCGAGGTTCCTGTTTTCCGGCGGACTTGATGCTTTTGCCGTTTGATGAATTTGATGTTATTCTTGGTTTGGATTGGTTGACCGCGCATGATGCGGTTGTGAATTGCAAAAGCAAGACTACTGATTTGAGGTGCGCAAATAACGAGATGATCCGAGTTGAGTCTACGGACTTAAAGGGGTTGTCAGCTGTAATATCCTCAATGTTGGCCCAGAAATATGTAAGAAAAGTGTGCGAAGCATACCTTGCGTATGTACTTGATGACAAAGAATTAGAAAAGAAACCCGAATCTGTGCCGGTGGTTTGTGAATACCCGGATGTTTTTCCTGAAGAATTACCGGGTTTACCACCTGTTCGGGAGATAGAGTTTGGTATTGAGCTTGTACCTGGGACTACGCCGATTTCGATAGCTCCGTATCGCATGGCACCAACCGAGTTAAATGAGTTGAAAGCTCAGTTGCAAGAATTGACGGATAGAGGTTTTGCTCGACCAAGTTTCTCACCTTGGGGTGCACCAGTATTGTTCGTGAAAAAGAAGGACGGAACCATGAGGTTGTGCATTGACTATCGTCAACTGAATAAAGTGACGATAAAGAATAAATATTTGTTACCGCGTATTGATGATTTGTTTGATCAACTAAAAGGAGCCTCAGTGTTCTCAAAAATAGATTTGAGATCGGGCTATTATCAGTTGCGAATTCGAGATTCGGAGATACCCAAAACTGCCTTCAGAACGAGATATGGTCACTACGAATTCTTAGTGATGCCGTTTGGGCTCACTAATGCCCCTGCGGTATTTATGGATTTGATGAATCGGATCTTCAGACCATATTTGGATCGGTTCGTAGTTGTGTTCATTGATGACATCTTGGTCTATTCAAGAGATGAGACCGAACATGCTGAGCACCTGAGACTAGTGTTGCAAATTTTGCGGGATAAGCAATTATATGCTAAGTTCAGTAAGTGTGTGTTCTGGTTAAGAGAGGTTAGCTTCTTGGGTCATGTGGTATCCGCATCGGGTATTCGAGTTGACCCAAACAAAATTTCAGCCATACTTAACTGGATACCTCCGAGAAATATTACTGAGGTTCGGAGCTTTTTGGGACTCGTCGGTTATTACCGACGATTTGTCAAAGGTTTCTCGATGATAGCCACACCAATGACGAAGCTACTTCAAAAGGATGTTAAGTTCAAATGGACGGAGAAATGTCAGAAAAGTTTCGATCAACTGAAAACTTATTTGACTGAAGCTCCAATTTTAGTGCAACCCGAATCAGGCAAAGAGTTTGTCATTTATAGTGACGCATCCCTACTTGGGTTGGGTTGCGTATTGATGCAAGAAGGTCGAGTGGTGGCCTATGCGTCGAGACAATTAAAGCCACATGAGAAAAATTATCCGACCCATGATCTTGAACTAGCTGCCATCGTATTTGCTTTAAAAATATGGCGACATTACTTATTTGGTGAAAAGTGCCATGTATTTTCGGATCACAAAAGTCTCAAATATTTGATGACTCAAAGAGACTTAAATCTGCGACAAAGACGTTGGCTTGAGTTGTTGAAAGATTACGAGCTTGTCATTGATTACCACCCGGGAAAGGCTAATGTGGTTGCGGACGCCTTAAGCCGGAAATCATTGTTTGCTTTACGAGCGATGAATGTGCACTTGTCTATTCTACCCGACAATGTGTTAGTAGCTGAATTAAAAGCCAAACCATTATTGATTCATCAAATTCGTGAAGCCCAGAAAGTTGATGATGAATTGGTTGCAAAACGGGCTGAGTGTGTCCCGAACAAGGAATCGGAGTTTCAAATTGATGATGATGATTGTTTGAGGTTCAGAAGTCGTTTGTGTGTTCCAAGGAATTCGGAACTCATTTCGATGATTCTGAACGAAGCCCATTGTAGCCGAATGTCAATTCACCCGGGGAGTACGAAAATGTACAACGATTTGAAATGTCGGTTTTGGTGGCATGGTATGAAACGAGACATCTCCGACTTTGTTTCGAGATGTTTAATATGTCAACAAGTGAAAGCAGAACATCAAGTGCCTTCAGGATTACTTCAGTCGATCATGATACCAAAGTGGAAATGGGATCGAGTCACAATGGACTTTGTGTCCGGACTGCCATTGTCAGCAAGTAAGAAAGATGCGATTTGGGTTGTTGTCGATAGACTGACTAAGTCGGCTCACTTTATCCCCGTGCATACGGATTTTTCATTGGATAAACTAGCTGAATTGTACGTTTCTCAGATTGTGAGATTACACGGGGTACCTATTTCTATCGTGTCGGATAGAGATCCGAGATTCACCTCACGATTTTGGAGGAAATTGCAAGAAGCTTTGGGTACCAAGCTGCATTTTAGCACTGCTTTTCACCCCCAAACCGATGGTCAATCTGAGCGGATAATTCAGATACTTGAGGATATGTTGAGATGTTGCATCCTCGAGTTCAGTAGTTCATGGGAACGGTATTTACCTTTGATTGAATTCGCTTACAACAATAGTTTTCAATCAAGTATTAAGATGGCACCTTACGAGGCTTTGTACGGTCGTAAATGCCGTACACCATTGTTTTGGACCGAGCTCGGTGAAAGTAAAATTTTCGGAGTTGATTTGATTAAAGATGCCAAACAGAAAGTAAAGGTAATCCGTGAAAGTCTGAAGGCAGCCACAGATCGTCAAAAATCGTATGCGGATGTGAAACGAAAAGACATTGAATATCAGGTGGGAGATAAAGTGTTTCTTAAAGTTTCGCCTTGGAAAAAGGTACTCAGATTTGGCCGTAAGGGCAAGTTGAGCCCGAGATTCATTGGGCTGTACGAAATCTCCGAACGAGTTGGTCCGGTTGCGTATAGATTGATTTTGCCCCCTGAACTTGAAAAGATTCACGATGTCTTTCATGTTTCGATGCTTCGACGTTATAGATCCGATCCGTCACATGTGATTAATCCCTCAGAAGTTGAAATTCAATCTGACTTGAGTTATGAAGAAGAACCGATTCGTATCCTAGCTCGTGAAGTGAAAGAGTTGCGAAACAAAAGGGTTCCGTTAGTTAAGGTGTTATGGCTCAAACACGAGATCGAGGAAGCTACTTGGGAAACCGAGAGCTCGATGAAAGAACGATACCCAAACCTATTTACCGGTAAGATTTTCGGGGATGAAAATTTCTTAAGTGGGGGAGAGTTGTGGCAGCCCAAAATTGACCCTAGTCGGGAAGTGGTTTTGGGACCACTAAACCGAGTCATAAAAATAATTAACCGTCATAATTGATGCTCATTATATGTACATGTGCATGTGTGAAATTTTCGTGTTTGAATTTTGTTAATTGTAAGTGAATTTTATCAAATAGGACTTATGTGAGAAAATTTTGAAATGTGCTAGGCAAATGCAAAGTGGCCTATTAATGCATATTGTGAAAATGATGGGTTTGCATGTCAATTTACCCAAATTAAGGCATAGTGGCCGGCCATGCTATGAGTGGAAACATGTCACAAACATGTTATGTTAGTGAGGTATGTTAGGAAAAATAAAATAAGAAGTATGGGTAATAAAGAAATGGAAACAAAAAAAAATGTGTGGTTGTTCCCCCCCATTGCCGTGAGTTAAAGAAAAGAAAAGAAAAATTTTGTTCATCCTTTTTCATCTTCTTTTGGCCGAAAATTCTAAGGAAGGAGGAAGGAGTTCTTGCTTCATGTTTGGTTTGGAAGAGGATTAGGAAGAGGTTTGGCCATACTTGTATCTAGATCAAGGTATGTTTGAGGTTGTGCCATGAGATTCATGCATGTTTTTAATTGCTAGCTTGAGTTCTAATTAGCCCATGGTTCAAATCTTTGCTATGTCATGGGGATGATATTCGGCCTAGGTGGATTTTGTGTTAATGCCATTGCATGCTAAATATGAAGCTTGTTAATGATGCATGTGATGGTGGATTGATGATTCTTGAATCTTCTTTTTAGCATTTTTGAGTGAGCACATATGTGCATTGGTTGCTAGATGGAGAAGAATCGGCTAGCAAGTTGTGTGCTAAGGCCGAATATAATTTTTGTATATTAATGAGTAATGCATGTGTTAAATTGATGAAAAGGGAGAGGATGCTTTACTAGTGTATATATGTGTGTATTAGCCAAGTTTTGAACTTGAAACAAAATGGTGTTTAGTCAATACAAGTAACCATACTTGTAGAATGTATTAAGTGTTGCAATCGGCCCCAACATAGACATGTATATTCGGCCACATGAATAAGTACATAAGCTATGTGTATGTTCGGCCATAGGTAGCCTATTGATGGCTTTAGCTTGACTTAGAAAATTCGGCTAAGGGGAAATATTAGCTAGTATGTTGAATTCGATTCGTGATTTCGTACACATGTGACTATAATGTCTAATGTATATATGGGCTAAGTACCTTGAGCTTCTCTTTTGATGTTCGAATGAATTGTCTTAAATTGCTTGATGTGATTAAAAATGCGTATGACCATTGTGTATTTGAGCTAAAAGGGTGGCCATATGACCTATCAAACTCCTTGTCATATTCGGCCATAAGCTAGCAAAATGAGACTTTAATGAGTTAAATTTGTTTGAATTAGCTCAAGAGCTTAGAGGACCCCAGTTGGATAAGGGAAAGGAAAAAGTGGTCGAGTAGACATCGGAATCGTTCGACAACATCCGAGGTAAGTTCTTGAGTAAAAGAGCTTAAATTATGATTTGATTAGATCATGTTTTAAGCAAATCAAAATCATGCTCCTTGTGTGTGGCTATTGAGCCGAAATTGCAAGAATGATAAGTGTCTTGTGTTTGAGTTTTGCTAACGAAAACGAAATACGAATGTCCCATGATTTATTGTTAAATGTGCATGGTTATTTGAATGATGTCCGGGCTAGTCCCGAAGGCTTTGTGCTAAGTGACCATATCCGGACTAAGATCCGAAGGCATTTGTGCGAGTTACTAAATCCGGGTTCAGTCTCGAAGGCATTTCTGCGAGTTACTAAATCCGGGTTAAGTCCCGAAGGCATTTGTGCGAGTTACTAAATCCGGGTTAAGTCCCGAAGGCATTTGTGCGAGTTACTATAACCGGGCAATGTCCCGAAGGCATTTGAACGAGTAGCTATATCCGGTTAAATTCCGAAGGTACGTGATTTGGGAATGAATGATCTTGCTGTAAAAATTTCAGTTAATAGGCTTGAAACATCCCAACATTGAGGTATGTTTCGTATGTGCTTTGAATTAGTTGAGCCCTTACAAATAAGTATTCGCTCAGTTGATAAATGAGCTACCGGCCTTTGGCTAAGTTGATCTTTGTGTATGAATAAAAGGGTTGGTAATGTGAAGTAAGTATGATATTGAAAAATTGTGCATATGAAATTATCCGTTTAGCTACATGAATGCTATACTTTTGTTGTGCTGGAATCCCTTGCTCAAAACTTACTAAGCATAAATTGCTTACTCCGTCTCCTTGATTCTCTGTTTTATAGATTTTGGTTCTCCAGCTATCGGACTCGGGATTTTGAAGTCGAAGTCGCCCACACTATCAAAGCCCCCCTTTTGGTACAATTTTGGTTGAACTTCGAAATGGCATGTATAGGACTACCCTTTTTGTTGGGGGTCATGGACCCTTTGGACTTGTATCATTTTGGTTAGCCATGCGAAAATGGCTTATATATGTTTGAGTATAATGTTATAATCATTTGGTATGGATATGGTTATTGAGAGGTGTTGATATGCTTAACAAGGATTGGCCATGGTAATGGTTAATCACTATCATAATTTGTGCTATTTATGCTAAAAGGGTTAGTTGAATCATGGAAACTATGAAATAGGTAAAGTCTACCTTAAAGGCAGATGCTGACAGCAGCAGTGATGTAGATTTGGAAAATCACTAAAAATAGTAGGAAGGGAATTAAATAGTGAATAAATTATGTAAATGAAACTTGATGAATCTATTTTCATAGGAAAGTAACGAAACGATCATATGGACAGTATGTTAAGAGATATTCAGGTTCTCGTAAGAAAGGGCCAGAACGGTTTCTGGATTCCCTGTTTCGACTTTGGAAATTCATTATAAATTAACAAGAGATAATTAGGAGTCATGACATATATGTATAGACTCCTCTTTCAGTCTAGTTTCTATAGAAACAAACGACATCAGTATTGAAGCCCTGTACAGGGAGATATCCAAGTCGTAATACGCAAAGGTCAGTGTAGACGATCCCTGTAACATGGGAGACTTTGACTAATAAAATGTACTAATTTGCCCAACCAAAAATTCTAGAGAAAAATATGTAGATGGACATATGAGTCTAGTTTCAGGGAAAATTTACAGAACTGGATTCCGAGTTTCTGAACTCAAGATATGATTTTTAAAGCAACTAGTATGCAGATTGGCAGTGTCTAGGAAATTTGTTTATAAGTGGTTAAAGTCTGTTAACACCTCGTGTTCGACTCCGGTGACGGTCTCGGGTTCGGGGTGTTACACATACACCATTTGATATTAATTTGATAATGGTCATGTAATGATATGAAATTCCAATGATGGCTTTGTGTTCTTCTGTTAATGCTAGTATGTTTCATCATATTCGATATTTATGTTTTTTCCGTTTAATTAAATGTTTGACTCACACTGAGCTTTTCATAAGATCGCCCCCAATAGTGTTTAACTTTTTAGGTAAACCTCAAAATTAGGACCAGACTCTGCAGTCGGAGAATCACCTTGGACCTTGGATTATTTTTTACAAGTATTAACCGGTCTCTATTGGTTATGATTTGTAATTTTTAATGACTTCTGGTCTGTGGCTTGATAACTTTTCTTCTGGGATTTTTGCATGCATGGATTAGTCAAGCATAATAACCGGATAGTGCATGATATCAGACTTAAGTAAAATTTGACATTGTTCCTTACTTTTCGTTGCATTACAAAGGAACCATTTTTGAAAAACACATCGATAAGGCAACTACGTTTCCAAAATGACTTGAACAATGGTTTTTCTCGCTGCATTAGTTTAACATTGATTCTTTTTTTAAAGAAGACCGACAAGAAAAAGTTTTTCTAAAACAACACTATCAACAATAAAATGAATCCCAAGAATACACAACCTAATGAATCAATGCTTTTAAGCTAACTCAAAGTACAATTATAGATTCCTGTAAAATGAGTATATTTAAGGTCTTCAAAAGTAACGTAAGGTAGCTTAGCCATTTTACTGGCTAATGTAGCCTTCTCAATCTACCTATAACGCCTAAGCTGGGTTTGGAAGCTTACATAAAGTCCTAAGAAAATATGAGTATTCTTAAAAGGTCATTAGTCAAGTATTATTGTGGGCTTGGACAACAATAATGCATTAAGACTAATCTTTAGTTGATTGATGACAAAAAATTGTCATTGACATAAGGATGTCAAAGTCAATACATGAGTATGTGTTAGAGAACAACATATTCGACTAACCCGCTATGAGTATGTTTCTTGGATTATTATGTAATAGACACAATATTACTCATAGTGATAACTATGTATATGATTCTCCGACTAGAGATCATCATTGTCCCAACATTGTGGGCCATATATTTTGATACAGTCAAAATGTCTACCATAACAAGTTGTACTATGAAGACTGATATTGGATATACCACAATCCATGTAGTGGGATATGGTTGATCAATATAAAATTCATCCCTCTTACATAATGGGAGCAATATCTTAGGCCTCTTGATGGAGTGAGAGTAGAAATGTATGGTCATGCTTGAATAAGTTTATATGAGATATCACACTTATTTGTTTTTTGTAGTCTGCTCGGAAAATCAAGAAATATGAGATTGCACTATACAAGTGTTTGTGTCCAATCTAGATTTTAAGGATAAAAGGATATAATACATGAAAAGATTATCATAGAAAGGTTAAGTCGAATCACGAATTCTTCTAACTTGGGTGGCAATGATGCATTATCAGATGCCACTCATTGCTTGTAATGTTAGAAATGTTCTAGGATTACTACCAATGTTACAAAAACCTACAGGGTCACACCTTATAGTTGAAACAAACAGAACTCAAATACATTTGGTATTGCATTTAGTTGTCACATGAATTAAATTAATTGTTGAATTAATTTAATTTGATAGCTAGATACTAAACACATTATATGTACAAACTTGTTGTACACAAATAGAGAATATAGATATAATTAATATATGAATTTGATTCATACTAAATATTAATTCTATTTATTTTACCGAATTTATTAATATAAATACTTATATTTATTAATTTCGATAAAAAATATAAAAGACATGGAAATTAATTTTATTTTGGAAACAATATAATTAATATATGAATTTGATTCATACAAAATATTACTTGTATATATTTTACCGATTTTATTAATATAAACAATTATATTAATTAATTTCGGTCAAAATATAAACGACATTGAAGTTAATGTTCTTTTGGAAATGATATAATTAATATATGAATTTGATCCATACAAAATATTAATTGTATATATTTTATCAAATTTATTAATATAAAAAGTTATATGAATTAATTTTGGTCAAAATATAAAAGACATGGAAATTAACATTCTTCTGGAAAAAATATAATTAATATATGAATTTGACTCATACAAGATATTAATTGTATATATTTCACTGAATTTATTAATATAAATAGTTATATTAATTAATTTTAGTCAAAATATAAAATTAATATTCTTTTGGAAAGAATATAATTTATTTTTCTAACTTTCCATTTGCCTTTTCTATCAATAAGGGAATAATTGTATATTCTTTTGGAAAAAAATAATTTGTTTTTCTAATTTTCCAGTTTCCTTCTCTATTAATAAAGGAATAATCTTGGTTTTCCCTTTGAATATGTGATATCAAAGAGCATAAAACGATGATAATCCCTTAGTGTATTAAGGTTACCAACTTAATAAATTAAAAGGTCTAGCAACTATTTTTAACTCTCTCTGAAAAGTTCAATAGAAAGTGGTTGTTCGGTTTTTACAGGGTATTGTCGCTTGAAATCAACATCGAATTTGAAACATTCTTTCAACATTTTTAGTAAAGAAGGTATATTTCAATCCTATTTCAACCTGACTCGTTCCTCGTACATGGATCCTTGGTTGTGGATCGTCGAAATAATTTTTCCGTTGTGCCATGGGGCGTATCAACAGTCCTAATATTTTTTATGTTAATTTTCATTGTGAGGACCAAAAAGGCTTTCACTCATAATACTTCTCATATAGGGCCAGTTTCTTGACACCTAGTGCCTGTGTCTCAATATCGAAGGTAGTATACTCTAGTTTGTTTAGCTTTAGAGGTGTGTCACAATATCCTCTGGTTGTGTGGTGACACCAAAGGCAATATTGGAATATTGGAACTCTATCCTCAATGTGGTGACACTGAACTTTTCGTGTTACAACATGGCGACTAGCCTCGAGCTCTTATGCCTTTGAATTGTAACACCCCAAACCTGACCTAGACGTTATGGCTGAATCTGACAATGTCACATGGAATGGAATTTGAAATTGAAATTTATCAAGTTAAAACCATTTTCGTTTATTAGCTTTTATTTATCTTTCGTCAATTTCAAAACTATTTTCTCGTTAATTTGATTCGTTTAAAAACATATTTTGTAGTGGAAGCTCTTAAAACCGTGATATTTAAAGAAAATCATTCACGTTTAGGAACAATGTTGTTTTCAATAAAACCGAGTTTTTGTTGCAGTTCAAAAGTTCATGAAAACAGTTAAAATCCAAAAAAAAGGCAAACAGTCCAAATGTAATATCCCGAATTATGGCCTAATCGAAATAGTGGTTTTGTGACCACAAATACAAGATAGAAATAATTATTTTTTGATTATTTTGAGGTCTATGATATGATTTCATGATTGTGTGAAAATTTCGTGAAGAAATTCTATGCATAAAGTGCTTAATTTGAAGTTAGGGACTAAATTGAATAAGTTGCAAAACTTACATTCCAGAAGTTTCTAGTATGAAATTGCTTTGAAATATTAATTAGGAGCTCTTAAATAGCAATTTTACCAATTTCAAAGTTTATGGACAAATATTGGACATGAATGGAATTTTTGGAAAGTTCAGTAGTAAGGGCATTTTGGTCATTTAGGGGTAAAATGAATTAAAATACAAAATTAAAAGCCAATTTTGCTCATCTTCTTCACCATGGACGTGTATACCAAGGGAGACTCCATGGATAGGGTTTCCAAGCTTCCAAGCTCGATTGTAAGTCCGTTCTAGCCTCGTTTTTAATGATTTTTACATTTTTGGAGTCTCGGTAACTTGATTTAGCTTATGCTAGCAATAATTCAACCTAGGGTTCATATTTGGAAAAATACCAATAGGTGAAATTTGTGTATTTTGGTGTTTTATGTTAGAATATGAGGTTTTAAATTATGTTAGACAACTTGTGCTACTTGGTTTTAAGTGAAAACGAGCAAAAGGGCTTAATCGGTAAAAATACCTAATAGTCATAAGTACATGTTAGAGTGAGAATTTGATGTTGTCATAGAAGGGAAAAATGATCAGCATATCATAAAACATAAGAAAATAGGTTGAAGTTTAATTTCCGAACCTTGGGGCCAAAGTGCAAATATGCAAAAGTTTAGGGGTCAAAATGAAAATTTTTAAAAATATGAGTTTGGACCCGTATGAATAGTGTGACTAATTATTAGGCTAAATGTGATATTATAGATGAAGGAAATCGAGTTTCGGGCTTAAATCAGGAAAATACAAGGTTATGGACTAAAATGGTAAATTGCTGTTTCTGGGTCGAGGTAAGTTCGTGTGTTAATAATAATGCAATACCATGCATGAATTGTAATTCTCTATTGATATGGCATAAATTTTATGACTTAATATGTTTAAGAGAAGTTCACGGATGGTATGTATGATATGAAAAAAAATAATATGTAATGCTAGTTGTATTATGTGAAATTGGATGGAAAATTATTGCTACGTGAATTGAGTGTTAAATTACTATTACCTGGGTTGTATGAATTGCTGCACGGTTGTACCTGATGATATTTCAACAAGTTTGTACGTAAATAATTTATCGATTCTTTTTATTTTATTATATTATGTTATCATATGAAATGAGGCTACCTATAGATTGACTATTTGTTGTAAATTGAAAATTGAAAAAAAGACTATTAATAAATTTGTAACATGTTGGAAAGTGCAAAATTTCCCGGTTGAGCCTTCGGAATAAAAACGATACGAATGATCTATTGTGAGGTCGCATGTGTAGTACTAAGTGCAGGCTACTATGCGTACCCGATAACTTCGATCACGTGTGTAGTACTAAGTGTAGGCTACTACGTGTATCAGATGGTTAGGTCACATGTGTAGTACTAAGTGCAGGCTACTATGCGTACCAGATAGCTTTGGCTACAAGTGTGAAAATATGTGCAGGCAATTGAGTATCAGTTATTATTCCGAAGAGTTCAACGGGAAAATCAATTAAGTAAAAATACATATGAACATGATTATCTGATAAATAAGTGCAGGTATATGTTTATGAAAATTATGAGGAATGTGCTCGATAGTTGTGTGAACTTCGATAAGATAAAATGGATTAAGTGGAATTATATAATAATGAATTTTAGTAGTAAAATAGTGTTGGACAGCAGTAGTTGCGTAATTTTGAAAATTCACTAAAAATTCTGGAAGTTAAATAAAAATGTAAATGATATATGAAAATAAAGCTTAATGAGTCTATTTTCACATGAAAGAAACAGGGGAAGCAAAAGAATTCTATATTGTGTGATATTTGAATTCTTGTGAAACAGGTTCTGAATGATTTTGAGATCCTCTATTCTAAATTTAGAAATTCACCATAAATTGTAAACAAATTATTAAGAGTCATAACTTACGTTAATGGATTCCATATTGAGTCTATTTTTAGGGGAAACAAATGGCATGGTCGTTTGAATTCTGTACAGGGAGAAATTTGGTTCGTAGTGAACAGATGTCAGAGTAGTCGTACTCTGAAACAGGGGAGACTTTAACTAATAAACTATACTAATTTTCATGGCCAAAAATTCTGGAAATTTTATAGGAGAAATATATATGAATCTAGTTTCAGGGAAAATTAACGAAATTAAATTTGGAGTTTTGTACCTTCAGATATGAATGATTTAGTAACTGTAACTCGATAACACAGCTTAACCTTAACATGTGTAACTGTACAATTATAGTGTTTTGTCTTAAAAAGCGTGGTAGTAATTGCTTATTATTTTCATATGAACCTACTAAGCGTAAAGCTTACCTATCCTCTCCATTTCTTTAGTATTGGTAGGTCGGCTCGGGGTTGGAGATCGTTGGAGGCAAAATCACACTATCAAACTATCATTTTTGGGAGAATTAATTCAAATATTAGAAATATCAAGTGAGTGGCATGTATAGGAAGTTGGTTTGTGATATGTATTTTTATTATGATTTTGACCATACGTATTAGTCTGCATTGAGTTATCGTATAAAATCATAAGATGTGGTCCTTATCCATTATGGTTTATAAGTTTAATTAATCGTGCCATGTCCTATGTTTTGATGTGATGATATAGTTAGCTTTGTTTGTTATGTATGTGTTCAAAAAGTTTTGAATTAAATGAAATTTTATGCCCAGTTTTCGTCTATGTGTATTGTTAAGTCTGGTAATGCCTCGTACTCTGTTCGACCTTGGGTACAGGTAAGGGGTGTTACATTTAGTGGTATCAGAGCTGTGGCTTAGTCGGTTCTCGGACTAACCTAGCATGTGTAAAAGTCTAGCTATACATGCCACTGATCCGTGATAGTGTGATGTCTCCCGACGCGTATGAGCACTGTCTTGCTTAGACAGAGGTACTCTCCAACCGAGCTGCACTGACCATGTTCAATGTGATGCGAAGGTGTTTGAATAAAATTACGATCATGATGAGTCTCAATTTAGAAAAGTATGAATAAAAGTTTACGACACATATATATATAAGTGATAACACGTGAGATGAAATGTCATGTTGTGATAAATATCCATACTTGCTTGATGCTCATATGATGTTGTGCACTTGGCTTACTTGATAAGATGAACGGGATAAATAGAAATTTGTAGAAGTATGAGTAAAAGTTTTTAATATCATGATATGAATGAAAATGTCATTGCCTTGATTGAACGTTGAATGTTGATGAATGTCAATGATATTTTTTATGAGATAAATGATTATAATGAAATGAATTTATCTATGTTAAATTGTTTGGACTGAATTATGTGATTGTAATCATATGTATATGATGATGCACGAAACGAAAGTTGTGATTGTGATATAAATATCTATGTTTGTTTAACCCTTATATGATGTCATGAGTATGATTTGTTCGAGTAGATGAATGGATAAGTCAAGCTATCCAGAAAACATAGGATGCATGCATAATTATACTTGACTAAATGAGATAACTGGAAAGTGAGCATTAAATCAATATGAATGTTAGTAACTCGAAATGAATAATATGATTGAGATATGATTGCTATGAAGAAAACTGTGTTACATGTATATGTATATGAGAGTTGAATCAGAGGCCCTACGACCCCTTTCCCCTTACCAAAGTGGTGTTTTATAATGGAATTTCATGAGATTTATACTGAATAAGTTTTCGGTTGAGAAGCCAAAGAGTTCAGTGCTAGAATAATTATAAATATGATTAGAGATTGAAGGATGAATTGATAAGTAAAGTCAAAGCTAGAAAAGTATCAGATTGGCATAAGGATTATTGGAGTTATGCACTGTTCCAGTTAGAGAAGAAATTTATTTTGATAAATCGAATTACTAAGGTACAAGGTCGAGAAAAGTGCAAATAAAAATTTATTCAGAACTAGTCTTCTTTAGTGAAAAGTAATATGAAATTTGTGATGGCAGAAATAGTTGGGGAAATGATATCTGAAATGTGTAATATCTGAGTGTGACAGTTACGGTTGGACAGATTTTAGCAGTTTCTTCTAAGATGTTCTATGTGTTTATCCGTTCCCAGAAATATTTCTATGGTTATTGATCTTTTGAAGAAATTCTTTTATATGGGATGTTTTCTAATCCTGATGTTAAATGAAAGCATTGGTAGCTTGACTGGTTTATAATTTATATTGCTCTATTCCTTCGGGCATTCTATTATATTCTGCCTGATAAAAAAAATTGATGAGAGAATATGTATGATACTATGATTCTGTTTCTTCTACTTGATGCCCATTTGATATGTATATATATGGGAAGATACATTGTTCTTGTTGCATTTGATTCCAGTGAGACTAAATGATGTTTTCTACTGGATTTCTTTTCTCTGAGGAATTATCGGGATCTTCTATATTTTTGGTTTTCAATTTTCCGACATAGTATCGTATCTTGGGTTTCTTTATTCTGGATTTCTTTATTCTGGGTTTTTCTATCTTGGATTTCTTTATTCGGTTTTTTTGTTATCTTTATTCAGTAATTTGTCAACTTTGACTCATGTTCGGAGTGCATTCTTCAGCTCGTGATAATCATGTCAAGTATGGCTATACTTATGATTTGATTTGGGTGATGTGGTGATTTCAGTATTGGGATTTTTCTAATTTTCGTGTAAGGTTTGACAACAGTAAAGGTATAAGTGATAAAAGTGCGAGTTTCAATCGGTATGGTGGATTACTTCTCTCAAGTAAGTCAATTATAGTTAATGTCTTCAATTGAGATATTTTGGTACTTGAGCTAATGCAATTGAGACGGTTTTGATTAACGTAATGAATGAATAGTAAAGGATGGCATGGTGAATTGTTTTGTAACTAGAAGAAAGGATTATTTTCGAGGTTATATCAAAATTATTTCCGTAGCGGAAAGAGGAAAATATGATAGTGAGTAGCAAACTAAAAAAGTACAGTGAGGATTGACTTCTGATAATGAATTTCAGAATATATGAGAAATTAAAGAGATATATTGAAGGCACCACCTGAGTTAAAGTTCTTCAACACTGAATATGAAATTGAGGAATCTAAGTGAAGACCATTTTTCTGGTAAGATTTACGGGGACGAAAATCCCTAAAGGGGGGAGAATTGTAATATCTCGAATTAGGGCCTAATCAGAATAGTGGTTTCGTGACCAAAAATTCGAGACAGAAATAATTATTTTGTGATTATTTTGAGGTCTATGATATGATTGCAAGGTTGTGTGAAAAGTTCGTGAAGAAATTCTATGCATAAAGTGCTTAATTTGAAGTTAAGGACTAAATTGAATAAGTTGTAAAACTTGCATTCTAGAAGTTTCTAGTATGAAATTGCTTTGAAATATTAATTAGGAGGTCTTAAATAGAAATTTGACCAATTTCAAAGTTTATGGAAAAATATTGGACATGAATGGAATTTTTGGAAAGTTTAGTAGTAAGGGCATTTTGGTCATTTAGGGGTAAAATGAATTAAAATACAAAATTAAAAGCCAATTTTGCTCATCTTCTTCACCATGGACGTGTATACCAAGGGAGACTCATGGCTAGGGTTTCCAAGCTTCCAAGCTCAATTGTAAGTCCGTTCTAGCCTCGTTTTAATGATTTTTACGTTTTTGGAGTCCCGGTAACTTGATTTAGCTTATGCTAGCAATAATTCAACATAGGGTTCATATTTGGAAAATACCCATAGGTGAAATTTGTGTATTTTGGTATTTTATGATAGAATGTGAGGTTTTAAATTATGTTAGACAACTTGTGCTACTTGGTTTTAAGTGAAAACGAGCAAAAGGGCTTAATCGGTAAAAATACCTAATAGTCATAAGTACATGTTAGAGTGAGAATTTGATGTTGTCATAGAAGGGAAAAATGATCAGCATATCATAAAACATAAGAAAATAGGTTGAAGTTTAATTTCCGAACCTTGGGGAAAAAGTACAAATATGCAAAAGTTTAGGGGTCAAAATAAAAATTTTTAAAAATATGAGTTTGGACCCGTATGAATAGTGTGACTAATTATTAGGCTAAATGTGATATTATAGATGAAGGAAATCGAAATTCGGGCTTAAATCGGGAAAATACAAGGTTATGGACTAAAATGGTAAAGTGCTGTTTCTAGGTCGAGGTAAGTTCGTGTGTTAATAATAATGCAATACCATGCATGAATTGTAATTCTCTATTGATATGGCATAAATTTTATGACTTAATATGTTTAAGAGAAGTTCATGGATGGTATGTATGATATGAAAAAAAAATAATATGTAATGCTAGTTGTATTATGTGAAATTGAATGGAAAATTATTGCTACGTGAATTGAGTGTTAAATTACTATTACCTGGGTTGTATGAATTGCTGCACGGTTGTACCTGATGAGATTTCGACAAGTTTGTACGTAAATAATTTATCGATTCTTTTTATTTTATTATATTATGTTATCATATGAAATGAGGCTACCTATAGATTGACTATTTGTTGTAAATTGAAAATTGAAAAAAAGACTATTAATAAATTTGTAACATGTTGGAAAGTGCGAAATTTCCCGGTTGAGCCTTCGGAATAAAAACAATACGAATGATCTATTGTGAGGTCGCATGTGTAGTACTAAGTGCAGGCTACTATGCATACCCGATAACTTCGATCACGTGTGTAGTACTAAGTGTAGGCTACTATGCGTACCAGATAGCTTTGGCTACAAGTGTGAAAATATGTGCAGGCAATTGAGTATCAGTTATTATTCCGAAGAGTTCAACGGGAAAATCAATTAAGTAAAAATACATATGAACATGATTATCTGATAAATAAGTGCAGGTATATGTTTATGAAAATTATGAGGAATGTGCTCGATAGTTGTGTGAACTTCGATAAGATAAAATGGATTAAGTGGAATTATATAATAATGAATTTTAGTAGTAAAATAGTGTTGGACAGTAGTAGTTGCGTAATTTTGAAAATTCACTAAAAATTCTGGAAGTTAAATAAAAATGTAAATGATATATGACAATAAAGCTTAATGAGTCTATTTTCACATGAAAGAAATAGGGGAAGCAAAAGAATTCTATATTGTGTGATATTTGAATTCTTGTGAAACAGGGTCTGAATGATTTTGAGATCCCCTATTCTGAATTTAGAAATTCACCATAAATTGTAAACAAATTATTAAGAGTCATAACTTACATTAATGGATTCCATATTGAGTCTATTTTTAGGGGAAATAAATGGCATGGTCGTTTGAATTCTGTACAGGGAGAAATTTGGTTCGTAGTGAACAGATGTCAGAGTAGTCGTACTCTGAAACAGGGGAGACTTTAACTAATAAACTGTACTAATTGTCCTGGCCAAAAATTCTGGAAATTTTATGGGAGAAATATATATGAATCTAGTTTCAGGGAAAATTAACGAAATTAAATTTGGAGTTTTGTACCTTCAGATATGAATATGAGGTTTTAAATTATGTTAGACAACTTGTGCTACTCGGTTTTAAGTGAAAACGAGCAAAAGGGCTTAATCGGTAAAAATACCTAATAGTCATAAGTACATGTTAGAGTGAGAATTTGATGTTTCCATGGAAGGGAAAAATGATCAGCATATGATAAAACATAAG
Organism: Gossypium hirsutum; assembly: GCF_007990345.1. Taxonomy (NCBI): domain Eukaryota; kingdom Viridiplantae; phylum Streptophyta; class Magnoliopsida; order Malvales; family Malvaceae; genus Gossypium; species Gossypium hirsutum. The sequence goes on along the minus strand of NC_053428.1, from coordinate 51,632,569 downwards.
AAAATAGGATGAAGTTTAATATCCGAACCTTGAGGCAAAAGTGCAAATATGCAAAAGTTTAGGGGTCAAAATGAAAATTTTTAAAAATATGAGTTTTGGACCCGTATGAATAGTGTGACTAATTATTAGGCTAAATTTGATTTTATAGATGAAGGAAATTGAGATTTGGGCTTAAATCAGGAAAATACAAGGTTATGGACTAAAATGGTAAATTGCTGTTTCTGGATCGAGGTAAGTTCGTGTGTTTAAGAGAAGTTCATGGATGGTATGTATGATATGAAAAAAAAATAATATGTAATGCTAGTTGTATTATGTGAAATTGAATGGAAAATTATTGCTACGTGAATTGAGTGTTAAATTACTATTACCTGGGTTGTATGAATTGCTGCACAGTTGTACCTGATGAGATTTCGACAAGTTTGTACGTAAATAATTTATCGATTCTTTTTATTTTATTATATTATGTTATCATATGAAATGAGGCTACCTATGGATTGACTATTTGTTGTAAACTGAAAATTGAAAAAAAACTATGAATAAATTTGTAACATGTTGGAAAGTGAGAAATTTCCCGGTTGAGCCTTCGAAATAAAAATGATACGAATGATCTATTGTGAGGTCGCATGTGTAGTACTAAGTGCAGGCTACTATGCGTACCCGATAACTTCGATCATGTGTGTAGTACTAAGTGTAGGCTACTACGTGTATCAGATGGTTAGGTCACGTGTGTAGTACTAAGTGCAGGCTACTACGTGTACCGGATAATTGGTCGCATGTGTAGTACTATGTGTAGGCTACTATGCGTACCAGATAGCTTTGGCTACAAGTGTGAAAATATGTGCAGGCAATTGAGTATCAGTTATTATTCCGAAGAGTTCAACGGGAAAATCGATTAAGAAAAAATACATATGAACATGATTATATGATGAATAAGTGCAGGTATATGTTTATGAAAATTATGAGGAATTTGCTCGATAGTTGGGTGAACTTCGATAAGATAAAATGGATTAAGTGGAATTATATAAGAATGAATTTTAGCAGTAAAACAGTGTTGGACAGCAGCAGTTGCGTGACTTTGAAAATTCACTAAAAATTGTGGAAGTTGAATAAAAATGTAAATGATATATGAAAATAAAGCTTAATTAGTCTATTTTCACATGAAAGAAACAAGGGAAGTAAAAGAACTCTATATTGTGTGATATTTGAATTCTTGTGAAACAGGGTCTGAATGATTTTGAGATCCCCTGTTCTGAGTTTAGAAATTCACCATAAATTGTAAACAAATTATTAAGAGTCATAACTTACATTCATGGATTACTTATTGAGTATATTTTTAAGGGAAACAAACGGAATGGTCGTTTGAATTCTGTACAGGGAGAAATTTGGTTTGTAGTGGCAGATGTCAGAGTAGTCGTACTCTGAAACAGGGGAGACTTTAACTAATAAACTGTACGAATTGGCCAGACTAAAAATTCTGAAAAATTTTATGGGAGAAATATATATGAATCTAGTTTCAGGGAAAATTAACGAAATTAAATTTGGAGTTTTGTACCTTCAGATATGAATGATTTAGTATCCGTAACTGGATAATATAGCTTAACCTGAACATTTGTAATTGTACAATTATAGTGTTTTGTCTTAAAAAGCGTGGTAGTAATTGCTTATTATTTTCATATGAACTTACTAAGCGTAAAGCTTACCTATCCTCTCCATTTCTATAGTATTGGCAGGTCGGCTCGGGGTTGGAGATCGTCGGAGGCAAAATCACACTATCAAACTATCATTTTTTGGAGAATTAATTCAAATATTAGAAATATCAAGTGAGTGGCATGTATAGGAAGTTGGTTTGTGATATGTATTTTTATTATGATTTTGACCATACGTGTTAGTCTGCATTAAGTTATCATATAAAATCATGAGATGTGGTCCTTATCCATTATGGTTTATAAGTTCAATTAATCGTGCCATGTCCTGTGTTTTGATGTGATGATATAGTTAGCTTTGTTTGTTATGCATGTGTTCGAAAAGTTTTGAATTAAATGAAATTTTATGGCCTGGTTTTCGTCTGTGTATTGTTAAGTCTGGTAATGCCTCGTACTCTGTTCCGACCTTGGATACGGGTAAGGGGTGTTACACCAAAAGTCCCAAATTACACAAAAAATGCCCAAGAAAGCGAATAGGAAATGTAACCATAAATGAAATTAAAACCATTCACTCGACATGTGGTCAACGTTGAGTCCTCTATCGCACCGATCTATCTAGGTCTAGGGATTGCCTATATAGATAAAATAGAAAGGGGTGAGTTTATGTAAACTTAGTGTGTAGTCCCCACAGAAGTCTTGCAAACAGTCAAACAACAATTATCAGTCAAAAGAAGTCCGGGGCCTAAGCCTATTACAGATTCAAATATAGTTTAGGCCTTTGCCCATTCAGATATAATTTTGCATACAGTAACAGAAATCAATATCCTACCCACTAGCCTCTACACACCATCTCTGACCATCCCTACACACCATGTGGGGTTTAAAACACCCACCCAACCCTACACACCAAGTTGTACTGAATGCGGCACTTAGCAGTAATATTGCAGTTGAGCTGGCAGATAAAGGCATGAAAGCCTTTCAGTACACTTCCTCCAATAATCAATCATCCCACCCTAATGCAGATACAACTAAACATTCTCAATGCAGATATACAGAAATACATGCTTACATGCTAATATTTGGTTATTAGTCATACATACAGATCAGTAAACATGCATAAATTTAACATGCTCAATACATACATTGTATGTTCAGATCACACGATTTAGGGTCTAAGTAGCGCTTACTGACCCTATAGTAGGTTCATAGTCGACTTGGGTGACCTATGCAATCCTAGGGAAAATTTTAGCTAAATGGGCCTATATGCCTATATGGTTTGCCCGTGTGGCCCACACGCCCGTGTGGCCTACATGCCTAGATTGGCCTTGGCCCGTGTGGATCACACGGCCTAGCCTAAATTCCACATGCCCGTGTGGACTACCCGTGTGGGCCCACACATCCGTGTGGCCCACATGCCCAGTTTGGTTTTGTAACACCCCTAACTTGTATCTATCGCCAGATTAGGGTTACGAGGCGTTACCAAACTAAACACAGTTCAACACAGTTATAAATCACTTTTCAGGCATCAAATTATAATTATACATTTTTTTTAACATTTCCAAACTCATACAACCATAATCTATTTATTCACTTAAACTAGATACGCATATTTGATTCTCAATATCAACTAAATTCAGACATGCATGCTAATCATGGCTCATGCATAACCCATACTCTTATTTCATACAAACCAAGACTTCCATTACGAATCATGCTTTGTAATTTAATTACATCATTACTCATAATCTATACAAGTTTCGGATCAAGCTTTCATGCATCAAAACCAAATTTCACATGTTTCATATTAAACCATAACTAGCCATATTATTCTATTTAAAAGACATACTTATGTAAGTTAATAGTCATATCACCAAATAGTCAATTATAGCTTTTGCATATCTAAAATTCATGCGCATTTTACTATGTCCTCATGAATTATTTTCGAACTCAAATAACAAGTCAATGCATACCCATTATACAAAGAGCAATTGATTCAATCATCAAATAGCCTCAACATTTGTTCCAAGTTCCCTATTCATTATTCAACTATTTATACTATTTCTTGACTGAATACAAATAGCAATATATCACTTTATAATTATTCATATACCCAACAAAACATACTTATTACAATCATTATTTTCTAATAAGTAACCGAATCCAATTAGCCATTTTACTACTATGGTTTGCCATTAACACTTATACACATAACCAAAAGATGAGTCAAACATTAAACTATCCAACTTGACATTTTTATACTGAGCCATAAACAAATATGCCATATGCATAAGTACTTAATTTATCTATCATTAGTCTAGTATGTATGCATATCATTTACCAATTCCAAGCAAATTTACAAGATAAATTATACACCAACTTATAAGTCAATAACGTGTCCCACCAAATAGCTAATTTCATGAGATATAACGAAGTCATCACATAGCTTATAAAACATGTAACACACTCGAAAACCCATCCATCAATTACCCAAGCCGAATTACAAGTCCATTCCATCACACAAAATATACCTTAAATCAATCTTTCAAAATAAGCTAATACATGACCGAAAATCACCAACATTAGCATCATGAACAAGCCATTTTTGCATGGCTATATATAAATACACAAATTTCAAAACCAGTATATCAAACTAGCCTATATATGCCACATAACCAAAACTTAAAGCATTTATTTACCGAAGCAAAAACTGGATAGTGTGATGTAATCTCCTATAACTTCCAATCCGACCAAGTCTCTGAAACTCCAAAAAAAATAAGGAAAAGTACACAAAGTAAGCTTTGAAAGCTTAGTAAGCTATAAGCAAATAATTTATCACAACAACATATAATTCAATTCGAATAGGCCAAATTTAGTTAATTACATACACATATACAACCACTTTTCTCATATAATCCATATTGCCACATTAAACAACTTTACTTACCTTATTTATAAATGATCATATAAACCATACTTTTAAACTCAATCATTTCAATCTCATTTATCAATTCAAAAATTTAAATTAACTACTGTACATCAAAGTCATTTTACACATGCTTCATAAATTTATTGTTCAAACCATATGTAGTCCTCATTCATATATATCACATTCGGTCATACGAAACACATAACCAACAAATCAAAACATTCTTATTTAACTCTTTCACATAAACACAACATATTTAATAATTTAACTTTATCAATAATATTTATCTAATCATCTTTCAAAACAAACTAGCATACCTTAAAACCATGTTTCATGTTTCATAAATCCCATGTTTGAAACATAGTACCACTATCTCATTGCATTCAAACTCTTGAATATAATTAAGCTTATTTCATTATAATTTCATATAATGAGCATATGTATCACAACGTTCATTTGTATACATTCAATTCATTCATTGTTCTGTATTTCACATATCATCATTTGAAACATTCTTACCTTTCTTTCTTGAGTATCATATACATTTCGTACGTACCTGAATCAGATATACTTTTACATAGTCATTCATTTCTTGATATTACTCGTTGAACTGTTCGGAATCAATAAGGATACTCAGATAGCTCATAAAGCTCGTACAATGCAATATCCCAGATATGGTCTTTCATGTTATCAAATATCGATGACATTGTCCTAGATAGGGTCTTACGCGAAATCATATACGAAACCGATGTCCCAGACATGGTCTTACACGTAAATCTCAAATTGGTGCCAACGTCCCAGATGCGGTCTTACACGATAATACATCTCAGAATCCTATGTCATGACTTATGTATCCTATACTATTCCTATGGTTTATATGGGACTTTCGGACGTCATAATTCAATCAATTCCAGATTGAAATAAGTCATCTCATGCTCAGTTCAATTCGGCAATATGTATATAAATACAATTCAATTCGGCAATATATAAAACATATGCATTTGAATTCGAGAACATTTATTTACTTATGAACTTACCTCATACGGACAAGAACGGACCAGAATGACTATTCACCAACTTTTGACTTCTCCGAATCCAAATCTGATTTCCTCTTTTCTTGATCTAAATAAATTCAAATTTAACTTATTTAATCATGTACTTATTCAATTTTCATCCAAATCATATAAATGGGCATTTTGCACTTTAGCCCCTAACATTTCACATTTTTACAATTTAGTCCCTAATTTAAAACAACACCAAATATTCAAAATTTTATTATCCCTATGTTAGTCTGAATTCTCCCTAGGTCCTTAGCAACCCATTAATTTCATTTATTTCACATTTTGACTTCTAAAATTACAAATTTCACAACTTAGTCCTTATAAGCATTTTTATAAAAAATAACTTAATAAAACATGATAATCTAACATCAAATATTTATTTTTCATCATCAAACCACAAAAATTTCAAGCTACTAACAATGGAAAATCATAAAATCCACAACCAATTCAAAAATTCAAGCATGATCTAGCTAGTATTTGAAGCAATGATCTCAAAAACATAAAAATTATCAAAAATTGAGCAAATTACATACCTCAATTTGAACTTCAAAGTGCCGAACCCTTAACACCATCCATGGCTTTCTTTTTTTTTTAGCATTCGGCCATTAAAAGATGAAAATGCATGGCCATTTCATGTTTTACTTTATTTATTACCTATTAATATACAATTTACAATTTTATCCATCCTTTATACAAAATAAAATCATTCATTTTAAACCCATAACTGTCCATCCTATTTTTAAATGGCCAAATTCCATTTTAAGGACTTTAAAATTAAGAAACCATAGCAAATAAGTACTTTAACAAATAGAAAGCCTCTTTTACATTTTTCGTAATTAAGTCCTTTTATTAAATTAGGCAACTAATCGATAAAATTAATTCACGAAATTTTTACACATCAAATAATATGCTGTAAATACAAAAAAATATTAAAATAATTTTACGACCTCAGATTTGTGGTTCTGAAACCACCATTCTAACTAGGGTCTAAACCGAGCTGTTATAGGTTTAGCCCGTGTGGCCCACACGGCTACACCTCAGCCGTCACGCGGCCGTGTCTTCTACACGGCCTGGCCTTTGTCGATCACACGGCCGTGTTGTCACACATGGGTGACTACATGCCCATATAGCATCGACAGTGACCTTTTTTGGCTTTTGCCGAAAGCTTGATTCCTGTGTTTCGGGTACACACCTGGTATTATTTAGCAGCGAACACACTCTCAAGCCTCCTGAAGCCTAAAATAGAGTAACAAACACTGATTTAGCGACTTGTAGCACCCCTCACCCGTATCCGTCACTAGATTAGGGTAATGAGGCATTACCTAACCATACACAACTAAGAAAGTCAATTGTCACTATTCATGTTTATCAAATACGTGCCAATATATTTATTTAATTTAATAAATAACAACAAGTCATTACTTTAGCGCTACATGTGTGCATATCAGTAACCAAACATATCATTACACACGAAGTATTTGTTCAAACGTATATGCAAACTTATTATTGTTACCATATGGCAAAACTTGACTTTAATGCAATATATACATATATACTATGCACATTTTTAACATACTACAATGAACCATGAAAAGAATACAAAATATAAACCATAGAACACCCTGTATACATGCTAATTATTATACATAAATAGCAATCACATAGCCAAATACACATACTTATAGCAATTGTAACACCCTTAACCCGTAACCGTCGCCAGAATAGGTTAACAGGCATTACCGGACTTATAATAACATTCAGAACAATCATAAACCAAATATCATCCCATTTCAATAAATATAAGTCATTCATACTCAATATGAATTTAAATCGAGCATCCAAGGTCTAAATCATGCATTCGGGACCAATCTGATAACATATAAAACTTTCAGAACCTTAGAAAATTTTTAACTTTTAAAAGATCACACGACTGTGTGAACAGGCCGTGCGCACTCCTGTGTGTCTAAGCCATGGCAAAACAGGGCATACATACTGACTTATCCACACGGCCATAAGACACATCTATGTTCCAAGCCGTGTGAAAATTAAGGAGGCTACTGACTTGGCCACACGACCGACCACACACCCATGTACCAGCCTGTGTACCACACACGACCAGTAGACAATGCCCGTGTGTCTAGCCGTGTCAAACTGGAGGGTATATTGACTTTAATTCGTAGGGTACCATAGGGGACACACAGCCGTGTAACATGACCGTGTGTCGCACACGGCTGAGACACACGCCAGTGTCTCTGCCTGTGTGGACAAAAATAGGTCATTTGAATAGCCAATTTGCCACCACAATTTGGGCCAACCTACAAGCACAAAACCAAGCATATATACACAACCATTTCAGCCAATATCTGTACCAAATCATACATAATTCATACTATAACATTGCCAATCATTTCAAATCTCAGTTCATCAATCAATTCATACCAAAACTTAAACTAAAATCATACCTAAACATATGATCAATACATCATTCAATCAAATGCTCAAAATGTAATGACCCAAACTTTACGGTTATAGGAAAAGTGTATTTTCGGGTCTTCATTTCTGAAAAATGGATTCGTAAATATTTTTTAAAAATATTTACGAATTTGAGTGGTTAATTAATGTTAATGAAGTGAATTTAGCTTAATTAAGGATAAATGGATAAAAGGATTAAATTGAATGTAGTGTGAAAGTTTAATTATAGAATAAAAAAATTGAGGGGACTAAATAAGCAAATAAGCCAAAGTGAGTGCCAAATGTGTGATAAAAATAAAATACATGTGTGATAAATAATGTACATACATTTGTAATACATGTATGTATTTACTTATTATTTAAGTAAGTATTAATGTATTTATTATTAAATTGATATTATATGATAAATAAATAAAAGTAAGACAAATGTATTGTAATGATTGGATACAAATGTATTAATAAAAATGCATACACTTGTAATAGATATTTACTATTTATAAAAGATATTTATTAATTAAATAATTATGTTATAAGATATTTATATGATAAATAAATTAAATAAAGACAAGTGTATAGAAATAAATTGATACAAGTGTATTAATATATATGTATACAAATGGAAAAGAAATAATTGATTATTAAATAGATATTTATTAATGTTATTATATTATATATATATAAACAAAGCAAATGAAATAAAGGAAATAAAGAGAAATAAACAAAATGTGGAACAAAAAGCAGGGGAAGGAAAGAAAGAAAGAAGAAAAGAAAGGAAAAAGGAGAAATAGGGATTTTAAAGCTTGAAAGTTTAATAGGTAAGTCAATTTAGCCATTTTTACTTAATTTTAATGTTTTAAAAGCTTTGGAACAAGATTTTGATGAAATTAAGTTGATATTTTGAAAGTTATTAGATTTCTAGATAATGTTCATGTTGAGTAAAATGATGAAATGAGGGTTAAATTGATAGAAATTCAAGTTAGAAATGAAATAAGGATTGAATTGTAAAGTAATTCATAAGTTTTATGTTGAAGGGCTAATTTGAGAAAATTCCGAAACTAGTGAAATAAGCTAAAAATTTCGTAGTTAAATTTGAGTTTGGATGGAACTTGAATAGAAATAGAGTATGAATTAAGTTAGCAAAGTGATTGAATTAGTTAGGACCTAATTGAAAATAAGGTGTAAATTGAATAGAAATTCAATTATTTGTTATAATGAGTGCTGAAAATAAATGGTATAGTTATTTTAATTCCCGTAGCTAATGTTGTCTCAGGAAATCTCGGCTAAGCAAGGAAAAAGACAAAGACAACAGGAGTTAGCTCAGAAATTACAGTTTGTATTTCTATAATCCGAACTTAATACTTAAATTGTTGGATTTATTATTTAATATATATATATAGTAGGTGTTTTGAGATGATTATTTGAATTCAATTGAATATTGATTATATTGAATTGATTTATGAATATATGTGAATGTTTGAATTGAAATGAATATTGATGTGGAAATTGAATAATAAATATTTGTTATATTGGAAAATTTATGTAGTTGGAAGTGTGATGAAATTGATAGAAAATTGTGATTATTGTGGAATTGAATATTTATTAGTGAAAAGTGAATGGAATTATATTGAATTGAAAATATATAGTTAATTAATTAAAATATGAATTAATTGAAAACTGAAAAGTGAATTAAATATCCTATTAACTAGTTGGGTTAGTTGGATATAGTGGGCATGCCATAGGATATGGAAGAGTACTAGTTTTGCCGGCTTACTGATCAGGCACTTATGTGCCGACTACTGTTACTGTTATTGTTACTGTTACCGATTCAACACTTTGTGTTTCAGATATTGTTACTGTTACCGTTACTGTTACTATTTCAGATTTGTTCTGATGAGGTACTCTATGTACCGTACTACTACTGTTACTATTACTATTCTGGCTTCGGCCGATGAGGCACTATGTGCCGTACTGGTGTGTTGGTTGGATCCGTGTATCCGTCTAGGTCTGAGTCATGTTAATAAGGGTAAATAAAGGAACTGGAAAGATCGACTGTTACTGAATAGTTTACTTGTTATTGTATATATGATTTTTAGTGAATAATTGACTGTTACTGGATAACCGATCAATTGATTGATACTGAATAACTGATTATTATTGAATAATTGATTGTTACCGAATAACTGGCTGTTACTGAATAAATAATTGTTCTGATTGGCTGATTGTTAATGAATATTACTGATTGATTAATTGCTATTGAAAAATAATAAATGATTTTGAATTTAAAGTAGACCAAAAAATTGGTTGGAAAGTGAATGTTTGAATACTCATTAAGTTTGAATAGTTCAATATATATAAACTAATATGTTTTATAATTGTTTAAATGTTCAGATTATAGAAATACCACTGAGTGTATACTCAGCATACGGTTTGTTTCCGTGCACAGGTTTAGTTAAGGATAGACCGTTGAATCAGCATCCCAGGCCGATCCCGAATTCGATGAGGTAAAGTATGTTGAGTATTGGTAATGACATGTACCTAGGATGTCTTATGAGAGTCACCTAGGTTCTGAAAGTATTGATGAAATAAGTAAATTATGGTTGGCAATGGTATATAGTATGAAGTTGAAATAATTGATAAAGTAAGTGATATACTTAAAAAGATTCATTGGATAGGTTATAAAATGTTTTAGATTGGTAAGATTTGAGTATATTTAAGTGTATTTGGATTATTTGAATGTTGGCAAATTGTTTTGGTTGAAGTTTTAATTTGCAGGGTTAGAAACATTTATTTTAATAAATGACTATAATTGAACTGTACAGATCAGTAATGCCTTGTAATCCTGTTCTGGGGATGGATAAGGGTTAGAGGGTGTTACACAAAACTTACCAAAACTTCTCAACATTGACCATTTCTTTTGGCCAACCAAAACATACCACAATTTCACATTAGCATCACATATCATATACCATTATCAAAATAAAAGTTAAAACACAAACTAGTCATATCACATGGCTAAATATATACATTACAAAACATAATCCACAACTTCTAGCCTATACATGCCATGCTTTACTATATACATTTTCAAAAGGTACCAAAATGAGATTCAATAGTGTGGTGATGATCCTCGACGATCCCCGAGCTCACAGTAGCTTCGATATCTATAAAATAATGCAAACACACACAAAGTAAGCTTTCAAAAGCTTAGTAAGCCATATACAAGTAAACTTATCATTTAAAGCATATAAACGTCATCAATTTACTTATACTTTGTAGCCAAATACTAACACAACCTCATATTCATATACTTAGATCATAGATCATCATTTATACATATACTTACCTTTCATTCTCCTATACATATACTTACCTTTCATTTTCTACTATAATATTCAATGCAAATGTACCTGAATCAGATATAACTTCATGAAGTCATTCATTTTCTCGGAATGCCCATTGAACTGTTCAGTAACGTAAGGATACGCGGATAGCTTAAAGAACATATACAATGCCAACGTCCCAGACGTGGTCTTACATGTAATCAAACATCGATGCCACTGTCCCAGACCGGGTCTTACACGAAATCAGATACGATAATGATGTCCCAGACATGGCCTTACACATAAAACAAAAGTTGATTCCAACGTCCTAGATGTGGTCTTAACGAAAACACATATTAGATCCTATGTCATGACATATGTATCCTAACTATTCCTAGGGTTCGTACGAGGCTTTTCGGACGTCGGAACTTTGTTGATACTTTCTCGGATGTCTCTTTTTTTTAATTCATATATTCAATCATCATAATACATTAGCATATATTCAATAGTAGTTCAATTCAAAACACATTTACTTGTATATAGACTTACCTCCTACGGATTTGGATGAATGGAATCGGTTACTCGACAACTTTCGACTTTCCCCGATCTAACTCCGTTTTCTTTAATTATTGATCTAAATAAATTCAAAATTTAACTTATTCAATCATAAATTTATTCAAAACAATCGATAGATACATATTTAGGGAAATTTGCAAACTAGCCCTCACATTTTCATATTTTGACACTTTAGTCCCTAATTCACAAAATCACAAAATACACATAATTTGCATATACTCATGCTTGGCCGAATATTTATAGCACTCATACAAGTCCACACATTTCATTTATTTCACATTTTAGTCCCTCAATTTACAATATTCACAATTGAGCCCATTTTACTCAAAATCATAAAAAATCCAAAGACAAAACATATAAACCCAACATCAAACTTTCATATTTCATCAATTAACAACATAAAACTCATGAATTCATCCATGGCACATTTCAAAATCATCATCAAAATAAAAAATTGAGGCATGGGCTTGATAGTATTCAAAGCAACGATTACAAAAACGTAGAAATTATCAAAAATCGATCAAAAGCGCATACCTAATCGATGCTTGTAATTGCTGAATGTTCAAAGCTTAAGAACCCTAATTCTTTCTTCAAAATTTCGGCAAGGATGATGATAATGGACAAATTTTATGTATTTGTTTTATTAAATCAACATTTATTTATCAATTACTAATATAACCTTTTTAATTTCATTCAAAATCCTATAACTCATGTCCATACTTGTCCATGCATTAATTAAATGCTCAAATTGCATCATAAGGACTTCATACTTAAAAAGCCATGTCAATTCAACACTTTAACAAACTACTTTTTCATTTTATACGACTAAGTCCTTTTTATCAAATCGGCACACAAACGATTAAATTTTCATACGAGACTTTCACACATGTTCATTCACATATCATAAATACGGAAAATAATATTTAAAATATTTTTTTGACTCAAATATGTGGTCCCGAAACCACTATTTCGACTAGGGTCTTAATCAAACTGTTATAATTCTCCCCCTCTTAGTGTTTTTTGTCCCCAAAAATCTTACCCTTGAACGGATTTGGATATTATTGTCTCATAGCATCTTCAGGCTCCCACATGACCTCTTCAATACCGTGTCGATGCCACATCACTTTTACTAACAAAATTTTCTTATTTCACAGCTCTTTAACCTCTCGAGCTAAGATACGAATCAGCTTTTCTTCGTAAGTCATATCAGACTAAATTTCAATCTCAGGCGGATGCGAAGGATCAGATCTGTATCATCGAAGCATTGATACGTGAAGCACATCATGAATCTTGTTTAACTCTGGTGGCAACAACAATCTATATGCTACCGGCCCAATACGCTCAGTAATCTCATATGGCACGATGAACCTTGGACTTAATTTTCCTTTTCTATACGGAGATACTTTTAAAAAATACTTTGTCGCTGATCTCAAATTCAATGTCCTTTCTTTTCAAATCTGCATATGATTTCTGACGATTAGAATTTGCTTTCAAACTATCTCAGATCACTTTTACTTTCTGTTTGGTTTCTTTTATCCAATCAATTCCGTGAATCTTACTTTCGTTGAGCTCAGTCCAATACAAAGGTGTACGAAATTTGTGACCATATAAAGCTTCGTATGGTGCCATTTTAATGCTCGACTAAAAACTATTATTATAAGCAAATTCAATCAAGGGCAAATACTATTCCCATGTACCTTTAAACTTAAGAATGCAACATCTCAACATATCCTCAAGTATCTGAATAATCTGCTCGGATTGACTATATATTTGTACGTGAAAAGCAGTATAAAAGTGCAATTTAGTACCCAGAGCATCTTGTAATTTCTTCCAGAATCGTGGTGTGAATCTCAGATCTCTGTCTGACACTATAAACAATGGCACACCATGCAATCTCACGATATTAGAAATGTATAACTCAACTAATTTATCAAGCGAGTAATCGGATCGAACCGGAATAAAATGAGCTGTAATGCTCGACTAAAAACTATTATTATAAGCAAATTCAATCAAGGGCAAATACTATTCCCATGTACCTTTAAACTCAAGAATGCAACATCTCAACATATCCTCAAGTATCTGAATAATCTGCTCGAATTGACTGTATATTTGTACGTGAAAAGCAGTATAAAAGTGCAATTTAGTACCCAGAGCATCTTGTAATTTCTTCGAGAATCGTGGTGTGAATCTCAGATCTCTGTCTGACACTATAAACAATGGCACACCATGCAATCTCACGATATTAGAAATGTATAACTCAACTAATTTATCAAGCGAGTAATCGGATCGAACCAGAATAAAATGAGCTGATTTCATCAATCGATCAACTACAACCCAGATAGCATCTTTCTTTCTAAGAGATAGGGGTAAACTTGAAACAAAATCCATTATCTTTCGATCACATTTCCACTCTGGAACCATAATCGATTGTAACAAACCAGATGGCACCTAAAGTTCAGCTTGAACTTGATGACAGATCAAACATTTTGAAACAAATTCAGAAATATCTTTTTTCATTCCGGACCTCCAGTAATACTGTTTCAGATCATTATGCATTTCCGTACGACCCGGATGCACAAATAACCAACTGTCATGAGCTTCACTCAAAACCAACTTCAAATCTTTTACACATTATTGCTTCTGTAGATACACATTCACGAGCATACTAACTCAGTCTTACAAATTCCCTCTCGTATTCTGTGACAGACATACGGCTTTGTTTAAGCTCAGGAAACTCTTTATGTTTCTGATCGATGAATCTCTGACTGATATATTTCTTTCAAAATTCAACTTGAAAAAAATCCCAAGCGACTCATTCACTCGGAACCACGGATGTTAAAGTTTTCCACCAATGATACGTCATGTCCCTCAGAAGTGAAACGACACATTTTATACATTCTTCAGGATTCAATGAAAGTTCAACAAATACTCGTATTGTGTTCTCTAACCAAAATTCAGCTTTTTCAGCATCACCACTCATTGTAGCTCAAAACTCTTCAGCCCCATACTTTCTAATCTTATCAACTGGTGGCTTACTTGACTAAATTAGAATCACTGATGGCATAACAGGAGCTTGGGGTGAATTAACATATATTGGCTAAACCAATCGTTCATCATTTGATAGAAGGCTTGTCTAGCCTCACCATCACGGCTACTCGTAGCCGGTCTAGAATCAGATGGCGTCGTCCTTTGCACGGGAGTAGGGGCATTACTTTAGACATTTTCTGCTACGGCTCTTTCAGGATCCATTTTCTATATAAAAACGCATTTCAATGTAAGGATTCATCACACTATCGCAGTTCATAAATATGACATGTATAGTTAGACTCATATACGCTATGGTAGTCCTAGAACCAACGAAACCATAACTCTATTACCAATAAAATGTAACACCTCTAACTCGTAACCTTCGTCGGAATAGGTTAAGAGGCATTACCAAACTTATAATAACATTCAGAACAATCATAAACCAAATATCATCTCATTTCAATAAAAATAAGTCATTCATACTCAATATGAATTTAAATTGAGCATATAAGGTCTAAATCATGCATTCGGGACTAATCTGATAACATATAAAAGTTTTAGAAACTTAGAAAATTTTCAAATTTTAAAAGATCACATGCCCGTGTGAACAGGCTGTGTGCCTCACACGGCCTTACATACACCCGTGTGTCTAAGCCGTGGCAAAATAGGGCATACATACTACTTATCCACATGGCCACAAGACACGCCTATGTTCTAGGCTGTGTGAAACTTAATGAGGCTACTGACTTGGCCACACGGCCGACCACACGCCCATGTGCCAGCCTATGTGCCACACCTGACCAGTAGACAAGCCTGTGTGTCTAGGCCGTGTCAAAACTAGAGGGTATATTGACTTTAATTCGTAGGGTACCCCAGGGGACACACAGCCGTGTAACATGATCGTGTGTCACACACAGCTGAGACACATGCTAGTGTATCTACCCATGTGGTCAAAAATAGGTCATTTGAATAGCCAATTTGCCACCCCAATTTAGGTCAACCTCCAAGTGCCAAACCAAGCATATATGCACAACCATTTCAGCCAATATCTATGCCAAATCATACATAATTCATACTATAACATTACCGATCATTTCAAATCTCAGTTCATCAATCAATTCATACCTAAACTTAAACTAAAATCATACCTAAATGTATGATCAATACACCATTCAATCAAATGCTCAAAACTTACCAAAACTTCTCAACACTGACCATTTCTTTTGGCCAACCAAAACATACTACAATTTCACTTTAGCATCACATATCATATACCATTATCAAAATATAAGTTCAAACACAAACTAGCCATATCACATGGCTAAATATATACATCACAAAACATAATCCACAACTTCTAGCCTATACATGCCATACTTTACTATATACATTTTCAAAAGGTACCAAAATGAGAATCGATAGTGTGGTGATGATCCTTGATGATCCCCGAGCTCACAGTAGCTTCGGTATCTATAAAATAATGTAAACACACACAAAGTAAGCTGTCAAAAGCTTAGGAATCCATATACAAGTAAACTTATCATTTAAAGCATATAAACATAATCAATTTACTTATACTTTGTAGCCAAATACTAACACAACCTCATATTCATATACTTAGATCACAGATCATCATTTATACATATACATACCTTTCATTCTCCAACATAATATTCAATGAAAGCGTTCCTGAATCGGGTACAATTTCATAAAGTCATTCATTTTCTCAGAATGCCTGTTGAATTGTTCAAAAACGTAAGGATACGCGGATAGCTTAGAGAACATATACAATGCCAACGTCCCAGATGTAATCAAACATCAATGCCACTGTCCCAAACAAGGTCTTACACGAAATTAGATACGTTGCCGATGTCCCAGACATCATCTTATATGAAAAACAGAAGTCGATGCCAACATCCTAGACGTGGTCTTACACGAAAACACATATCAGATCCTATGTCATGACATATGTATCTTAACTATTCTTAGGGTTCGTACGGGGCTTTTCGGATGTCGAAACTTTGTTGATACTTTCTCGGATGTCTCATTTTTTTAATTCATATATTCAATCATCATAATACATTAGCATATTTTCAATAGTAGTTCAATTCAAAACACATTTACTTGTATATAGACTTACCTCGTATGGATTTGGATGAATGGAATCGGTTACTCGACAACTTTCGACTTTCCTCGATCTAACTCTGTTTTCTTTAATTATTGATCTAAATAAATTCAAATTTAACTTATTCAATCATAAATTCATTCAAAACAATCCATAGATACACATTTAGGGCAATTTCCAAACTAGCCCTCACATTTTCACATTCTGAGACTTTAGTCCCTAATTCACAAAATCACAAAATACACATAATTTGCATATACTCATGCTTGGCTGAATATTTATAGTACTCATACAAGTCCACACATTTCATTTATTTCACATTTTAGTCTCTCAATTTATAATATTCACAATTGAGCCCATTTTACTCAAAATCATCAAAAATCCAAAGACAAAACATATAAACCCAACATCAAACTTTCATATTTCATCAATTAACAACATAAAGCTCATGAATTCATCCATGGCACATTTCAAAATCATCATCAAAATAAAAAATTGAGGCATGGGCTTGATAGTATTCAAAGCAACGATTACAAAAACGTAGAAATTATCAAAAACCGATAAAAAAACACATACCTAATTGATGCTTGTAATTGCCGAATGCTCAAAGCTTAAGAACCCTAATTATTTCTTCAAAATATCGGCAAGGATGATGACAATGGAAAAATTGTATGTATTTGTTTTATTAAATCAACATTTATTTATCAATTACTAATATAACCTTTTTAATTTCATTCAAAATCCACTAACTCATGTCCATACTTGTCCATGCATTAATTAAATGGTCGAATTGCATCATAAGGAATCCATACTTAAAAAGCCATGTCAATTCAGCACTCTAACAAACAACAGGCAACTTTTACATTTTATGCGATTAAGTCCTTTTTATCAAATCAGAACACAAACGATTAAATTTTCATACGAGACTTTCACACATGCTCATTCATATATCATAAATACGGAAAATAATATTTAAAATATTTTTTTGACTCAGATTTGTGGTCCTAAAACCACTATTCCGACTAGGGTCTAAACTGGACTGTTACACCAATGAATATGTACAATTATTTTACTTATAACTTATCATTTTAACGAATCAAATGGTCATAATTTCAATCATAAAATATATATTTATATATATACAAAAATCATACTATTCTAACACATAAATTAGGTCATAGAAATATTTCTAGATAGTTTAGTCATGTAACATCCTGAAATAGGGCCTAGTCAGAATAGTGGTTTCGGAAGCACAAATACGACATAAAAATATTTATTTTATGATTATTATGAGGCCTTGAATATAAGTATATGCATGTGTTAAAGTCTCATGAAGAAATTCTAAGTATAAGATGTCCAATTGGAAATTTGGGACTAAATTGAATAAATTGCAAAACTTGATTTCTAGAAGCAATTTGTATGAAATTTCTTCAGACTATGAATTAGAATGTCTTGGAGAGAAATTTTCCCAAATTCTAAATTTTTGGACAAAAATGGGCTTGCATGGTTAAAATTTTAAAGAAAGGGCATGAGGGCATTTTGGTCATTTGGCTTTTTAATGAAATAAAATGGGAAAAATAAAGCCAAAATCAGCCACTTACTTCCCCATAGCTGCTGAAATTCTCTTGCCACCATACCTAGGGTTTTCAAGCTTTCCAGGCTCAATAGTAAGTGCTCCCAAGCCCCGTTTTTAATGTTCTTTGTATTTTTGAAATCCTAGTAGCTTGCTCTCTCCATTTCTACCCATATTTCATGCTAGGGTTCATGTTTAAAAATTTACCCATGCATGATTTACTTGTATTTTGATAGATTATGGAGGAATATGAAAGATTAATGTGTGTTAAACATCTTTTTCTAGTTGATTTTCATGAGAAACCCTTATAGGGACCATTTTGCAAAAGATGTAAATGTGTGGTAGAAATGAGAAATTAATGGATAATGTGGGCTACCATAAGAGAGAAAAATGTTCGGCTAGGCTTGGGCGAGATAGAAATTGCATGTGTTTCATTATACGAGCCTAGGGACTAAATCGTAAAAATGTCAAAGGTTAGAGGCAAAATAGTCATTTAGACCGGGGATGAGAATTAGACTTGAAATATATAATGTAGTGTATTAATGAGTTAATTTTGTTGATATAGACCCCGAGGAACAAATTTCGGAGGTCGATCGAGGTAAACGCAAGGTTTCGGAATAACCGAAACACAACTTCGAAAAGAATACCAGGTAAGTTCGGATAACTTAAAGTAAACCCCTAATATGTATAATTGTATAATTTATGAATGCATGATGATTGTATTTATTGTTGGCATGAATGTCTTAGAAATGCATATTTGATGATAACATGTAAAAATGTCTCGGTTGAGGTTGAAAAAGGGAATTCGATGGACAAACCCTCTTTGACATGTGAACTGAGATCCTGCGTTTCTTGCAGTAAGATTTAGCCTGGATGAGTAATCCGTGATCTCAAGTATAAAAAGGAATCTAGTCCGGACGGGTGTTCCTTGAATGATCAAGCCGCCCGAAGAATGTGTGTGAATTATGGATTTAGCCCGGATGGGTAATCCGATTAGGGTTTGAATTTAGCCTTGACTGGTAATTCAGATCCGAGCTCATTAAGGGTGTTTGTCGCTATAAGGGATTTAGCCTGGACTGGTAATCCCAACATCACCTTATGAGTTCATGATATGGAGGATTTAGCCTGGACTGGTAATCCTGCCATGGGATGTGAGGTTCGCCGGAGTGCATATATGTGAAATGATCATTCATAAGAATTGACGGATAACGGGTACTCCATCGAGATTTTCTAGAAACTCAACGGGATTAATATGATGTAAGTTAACAAGATAAATGATGAGCTCATCTACATAATGTAACACCCCTATCCCGTAACCGTCGCCAGAATAGGTAAGGCGCAGTACCGGACTTGTAACTCATGTCAGAACAGTAAAATTTTGAACTTTTTCTTGAAATAAAGATCGTTCATTTAAATAAGTACTAAGCACAGCCAGAGGTAAAATTTAAACTTCACTAAGTAAACATTCAAAAGATGCCATTTTCGCATGGCTTATATACATTAACCAAAAATATTCTTCCGCCACTAGTCTATTCTATACATGCCATAAAATAATTCTAAACATAACAGTAACAAACGGTAGATAGTGATAGTGTGACTAGTTGTTGACGATCCCCGAGCCTGTAGCTTCGCAATGAGATCTATAAAACAGAGGAAACAGAGTAAACGGAGTGAGCATTACAATGCTTAGTAAGTTTTAAGCAGTGTCAACAGATAACAATCAAATTATAACATAATTGTTCGTAGATTTTATTTCACTTTTCCTTCGGGCATACCATCCCTTTACCGAATATGCACATCTCATCATATATAATAGGCAGATAAACTTTCACATAAAAGTCAGCTCATGTGACATAGATATATTGTATGATTTCACATAACCTCTCACACTGATCCGATGTCACATAATCATAGGAATAGTCTCATAGATTGCTCTCGTATACATCACATAACTACCTTATGATTTAGATCAAATCAAGCTCACATATAAACTTGGAGTACATACCTGTTTAACCTTTCGCATTGAATATATTTATAAGCAATTCTTATTACGAAGTCTTATAGCTTTAACCTCTACTTGGATTATCGGCGAGACCTTTAGCTCAGACGAAATCTCCACACGAAGTTATCGGGTCTTACCCGGACAAAATCTCCACACGTAGTCATCGGGTCTTACCCGGACATAATCTCCACACGTAGTCATCGGGTCTTACCCGGAATATATTTCCAAGTTTCATGTACATTTAATCATATGTTACAACATTCACATCGACTGTCATATTTGTAATTCATTTGCCTCATCAAATATCTAATAATACACACCTTTCACATTTGGTCGTTCGGTCACAATATACGCACATCGCCTACATATTTCACACTAGCCATTCGGCTTTACCACATATGCATGTTCATATTCACCACATTGGCCATTCGGCCTTATCACACATATGCATGCTCACATTCATCACATTGGCCATTCGGCCTTATCACATATATGCATGCTCACATTCATCACATTGGCCATTCGGCCTTATCACATATATGCATGTTCACATTCATCACATAAAATCCTAAATCAAAATATAAATTTTCATGTATTCACATCACAATTATCCAAATATACTTCACATACCACATATACTATCATGTATACACTTTGTCTTGGCCGAATTTACATCAATCATTTTCCAATGAATAATTCAATTTCACGCCATACTATCATTTCATATTCGAATACTCATAAACTTACAATTTCACAAATTTTAATATCAAAGATCCGTCTAACACTCATATATCGTTTTACAATATCACGATTTAGAATTCACGTATGGGTTTAATCAATAGCTTATGAGCAACTAAAACAAGTTTTATCCATGTTTACAACAAAATCACATATTCACTACGAGCTGTTTTCCTGAGCAATAGTCACTAAATTATTTATAACTGGAGCTACAAAACTCCAAATCACTTGCCGTTAATTTTCCCTTAATACAGACTCGTATATCTTCCATCCATAAAATTTCCAGAATTTTAGGTTTGGCCAATCAATTCCAGATTTTTCTTAAAGTTTCCCCTATTTCACTGTTTGACTAATCTGACAATTCTTCACTACGAATCAAATTTTTCATTGTACAGAATTCATAATGTGTTCTATTTGATTTAATTTGAAACTAGACTCACTAAGGAGTCTAAGCATATAAATCTTATCTTATAACCATTTTTGTACAAATTATAATGATTTTCCAAATACAGAATAGGGGATTTCGGAGTCATTCTGACACTGTCCCACACAACTTTAAATATCTCTTTATAGGAAATTTCTTTGCTTCCATGGTCTATTTTATAAGAAACTAGACTAACTAAACTTTGATTACATATTTTATTCAGCCTATAATTCCACACCAACAATTTATAGTGCTTTTCTAAAATCACGTTACTGCTGCTGTCCAAAACAAATTATTGCAATTTGCTCTTAAATTTCCAAGTCCAAACACTTATGAACTTACTATTTAAGTTTAAGACATATCATGGCCACATCATATCTTATTAAATAAACTCATTATGTCCTATTATGATTGAATTTACTCAACGTTTAATCACTTAAAACTTACCTCGGAAGTGGTCGACGATTAGATGTCCACGGCTATTCGTTTACTTTCTCTTTTCCCCTATCCGACTTTGATCCTCTTTGCTCTTAAGCTTAAGTAAAACAATAGATTTGCTTAAGTACTTAACTAATATTATTCACTTAACAATCACATTTGGCAATCACATATCATTTAATCTTTGATTGCCCAATTTAACACATGCCAAAATCCAATCATACATCTAACCTTTATCTCAATACCAAACCGAGTTATAAGATCATACATTATACTAAGCATATCATTAAACATACCTATTCAATTTAGCTAATTTCATAGCCGATTAATCACCTTACCCCACATTACTCAATGCCGAATATTAACCCAACATCACAAGCATAATCACCATGAAACTTACCTTAATACACATTTTATCCCATTGCCGAATACATATATATATATATCATCAAACAAATATTTATTCATATAACAACAATTCATTCACATCTCTATAAATGATCATAATCGGACATTATAAACAAATCAACTAGTTTAGCATTCAAATTCTTCTAACCATTCCTCAATCATTTACTCAATGAACAACAATCCAAGCACATCAAAGCATAGTCGAATGTATCATTCTTCTTAAATTCAAAAATAAATACACGGGCTAACTTCAAAATCTATTTAACAACTCAATTTTATAAACACATATTCCGCTAGGAAAAAAGATTGATAATTTAACAACCTTAGCTTAACATATATACATATAATAAGCATCAACTATGACGGTTAATTATTTTTATGACTCGATTTTGTGGTCCCGAAACCGCTTTTCGACTAGGGTCAAATTAGGGGTGTCACAACTCTTCCCCCTTTAGGGATTTTCGTCCCCGAAAATTTCTACCGATGCATAGTTTAGGATAACGTCCTCTTATTGAATTATATTCATATAAACATTAGCTCATCGATAGCAATTGTAATTCATTATTGATTTCGCATCGATCTATAAAATCATTTTCTTATCTTAAAACAAATACATAAACATTTCTACAAGTATGCACATATATCTCATTTTCTTGATTTCATAAGCAATAATCACTTAACTTAATTCACAAATGCATTTCAAACACATATTAAGCACATATTAACATGTATAATTCACATCATCAACCCACATATTTGTAAGCCACATTTTCATTCATGTATAAGCTGTAACCTGACCGAAAGTACACATATACTCAAACATCCCAATAAATATCCTTTATAACTCCATCATATCTCACTATTCAACTTAACCTATTTCCAACAGAAAATCAACTTCCACATACCTGAACATTGAATTCATTTAGCACCTTCAATCACCGTTAACGATACCCGTATACAATCGATTTGGCATAAAGCCTCATATAGTATACCGGCATGGGACTTATTTTAGCACATAACCCATATATCCAAAATTATCAGCATTCATCAAAAATTCTTACAAACTTTCAAATGTCGAACTTAATCGAAATAATTTCTTGAATATGATTAACAAAAAAAAATAGGGGTCATTTAGCAATAGCACATATGACTTCATATACCAAGCATTCCATAAACTAAATCCGTAACACATTTATAACATGAATTCATTTCTTAACAACATATCCACCATCTTTTTACGTATTCACTTATTTAGTATACATAACATAATATAATATGAACTCACAAATTTTTACTTTCATTTGATTTTCACATACCTTCCGTACATACCTGTATCACTTATTCTGATCTTACTTTATTTATCATCTTAAATATACCCGTTGAATCATTCGAAATCATTACGGATACTCATTAAGCACATATAGCTCTTACAATGCCATATCCTAGATATGGTCTTACATATTCTCACATATCGAGCCGATGCCATGTCCCAGACATGGTCTTACACACTATCTCAAATCAATGCCTTCGTCCCAGACGAGGTCTTACATGAATTCCACTTCACACACTTAGTGCCCACTGACCGATCTCGCACTCATAGTGCTCGGTTAAAGGAATTCGCACACACACAGTGCCTCTAATCATTCACACACATAGTGCTCTTATTCATTCGTTATTACACATTGAAATGACTTAACCAAGTCTATAAACATCATGTATGTACACTTTTAAACATATCATCTCATTTAAATTTGAATTCGTATAGTAATGAACACTTAAACTTTGCTCAAATTACCGGCACAAAGCCTACTAGGCACGAAGGCCCGAATACACGTCACCAGCATGATTGCTCTTCGGGACCTAGCCCGAATATAACACCAGCACGAATGCTCTTTGGGGTTTAGCACGAATGCTCTTCGGAACTTAGCCCGGATACATCACTAGCACGAATGCTCTTCGGGACTTAGTCCGGATACATCACTAGCACGAATGCTCTTCGGGACTTAGCCCGGATATATCACTCTCAATTCTCATGTACATATACACATATAGCAATACACATTAGTATATCATTTACATTACTTGAATACAAACACAACATGCTTATTGACCATTCAACTTCCAGTTCCATAGCCACATACAAAAATCCCATTTATAGTCATAACACTCTTTCAAAATTGCATCACTTATACCCTTATAATTCAATCCAAATCGAAATTCAAATACGAGTACATGATACGTACCTGATCAACTTAATAATTTAGGCATATCTAAGTGAAGTTATATCGCAAATTCTCATAGTCAGAAGCTTGCTACAGCTCGATCGGGATCAAGATTCATTACAATACAGCAAACATATTTTAATAGTCAAAAATCATCACACTATCATTTTATCACTTTATGGCATGTATAAATAGACTCACGCGTGCTACGTTAGTCCTAGAATCGACTAAACCGTAGTTCTGATACCAATAAAATGTAACACCCCTATCCCGTAACCGTCGCCAGAATAGGTAAGGCGCATTACCGGACTTGTAACTCATGTCAGAACAGTAAAATTTTGAACTTTTTCTTGAAATAAAGATCGTTCATTTAAATAAGTACTAAGCACAGCCAGAGGTAAAATTTAAACTTCACTAAGTAAACATTCAAAAGATGCCATTTTCGCATGGCTTATATACATTAACCAAAAATATTCTTCCGCCACTAGTCTATTCTATACATGCCATAAAATAATTCTAAACATAACAGTAACAAGTGGTGGATGGTGATAGTGTGACTAGTTGCTGACGATCCTCGAGCCTGTAGCTTCGCAATGAGATCTATAAAACAGAGGAAACAGAGTAAACGGAGTGAGCATTACAATGCTTAGTAAGTTTTAAGCAGTATCAACAGATAACAATCAAATTATAACATAGTTGTTCGTATATTTTATTTCACTCTTCCTTCGAGCATACCATCCCTTTACCGAATATGCACATCTCATCATATACAATAGGCAGATAAACTTTCACATAAAATTGAGCTCATGTGACATAGATATATTGTATGATTTCACATAACCTCTCACACTGATCCGATGTCACATAATCATAGGAATAGTCTCATAGATTGCTCTCGTATGCATCACATAACTACCTTATGATTTAGATCAAATCAAGCTCACATATAAACTTGGAGTACATACCTGTTTAACCTTTCGCATTGAATATATTTATAAGCACTTCTTATTACGAAGTCTTATAGCTTTAACCTCTACTTGGATTATCGGCGAGACCTTTAGCTCAGACGAAATCTCCACACGAAGTTATCGAGTCTTACCCGGACAAAATCTCCACACGTAGTCATCGGGTCTTACCCGGACATAATCTCCACACGTAGTCATCGGGTCTTACCCGGAATATATTTCCAAGTTTCATGTACATTTAATCACATGTTACAACATTCACATCGACTGTCATATTTGTAATTCATTTGCCTCATCAAATATCTAATAATACACACCTTTCACATTTGGTCGTTCAGCCACAATATACGCACATCGCCTACATATTTCACACTAGCCATTCGGCTTTACCACATATGCATGTTCATATTCACCACATTGGCCATTCGGCCTTATCACACATATGCATGCTCACATTCATCACATTGGCCATTCGGCCTTATCACATATATGCATGTTCACATTCATCACATAAAATCTTAAATCAAAATATAAATTTTCATGTATACACATCACAATTATCCAAAGATACTTCACATACCACATATACTATCATGTATACACTTTGTCTTGGTCGAATCTACATCAATCATTTTCCAATGAATAATTCAATTTCACGCCAAACTATCATTTCATATTCGAATACTCATAAACTTACAATTTCACAAATTTTAATATCAAAGATCTGTCTAACACTCATATATCTTTTTACAATATCACGATTTCACGTATGGGTTTAATCAATAGCTTATGAGCAACTAAAACAAGTTTTATCCATGTTTACAACAAAATCACATATTCACTACGAGCTGTTTTCCTGAGCAATAGTCACTAAATTATTTATAATTGGAGCTACAAAACTCCAAATCACTTGCCGTTAATTTTCCCTGAATATAGACTCGAATATCTTCCATCCATAAAATTTCCAGAATTTTATGTTTGGCCAATCCATACCAGATTTTTCTTAAAGTTTCCCCTGTTTCACTGTTTGACTAATCTGACCATTCTTCACTACGAATCAAATTTTTCATTGTACAGAATTCATAATGTGTTCTATTTGATTTAATTTGAAACTAGACTCATTAAGGAGTCTAAGCATATAAATCTTATCTTATAACCATTTCTGTACAAATTATAATGATTTTCCAAAAACAGAACAGGGGATTTTGGAGTCATTCTGACACTGTCCTACACAACTTTAAATATCTCTTTATAGGAAATTTCTTTGCTTCCAAGGTCTATTTTATAAGAAACTAGACTAACTAAAATTTGATTACATATTTTATTCAGCCTATAATTCCACACCAACAATTTATAGTGATTTTCTAAAATCACGTTACTGCTGCTGTCCAAAGCAAATTATTACAATTTGCTCTTAAATTTTCAAGTCCAAACACTTATGAACTTACCATTTGAGTTTAAGACATATCATGGCCACATCATATCTTATTAAATCAACTCATTATGTCCTATTATGATTGAATTTACTCAACGTTTAATCCCTTAAAACTTACCTCGGAAGTGGTCGACGATTAGATGTCCATGGCTATTCGTTTACTTTCTCTTTTCCCCTATCCGACTTTGATCCTCTTTGCTCTTAAGCTTAAGTAAAACAATAGATTTGCTTAAGTACTTAACTAATATTATTCACTTAACAATCACATTTGGCAATCACATATCATTTAATCTTTGATTGACCAATTTAACACATACCAAAATCCAATCATACATCTAACCTTTATCTCAATACCAAACCGAGTTATAAGATCATACATTATACTAAGCATATCATTAAACATACCTATTCAATTTAGCTAATTTCATAGCCGATTAATCACCTTACCTCACATTACTCAATGCCGAATATTAACCCAACATCACAAGCATAACCACCATGAAACTTACCTTAATACACATTTTATCCCATTGCTGAATACATATATATATCATCAAACAAATATTTATTCATATAACAACAATTCATTCACATCTCTATAAATGATCATAATCGGACATTATAAACAAATCAACTAGTTTAGCATTCAAATTCTTCTAACCAGTCCTCAGTCATTTACTCAATGAACAACAATCCAAGCACATCAAAGCATAGTCGAATGTATCATTCTTCTTAAATTCAAAAATAAATACATGGGCTAACTTCAAAATCTATTCAACAACTCAACTTTATAAACACATATTCGGCTAGGAAGAACGATTGATAATTTAACAACCTTAGCTTAACATATAATTTGTTGTGACACATCTTTAAGCATTCTTTTATTCCATCAACTCAAAACACATTCATCACTCTCAATAACTAAACTCATATTCGGCAATGGCCTCCAATATAGTGACCGATTCTTCTCAACTAGCACCTAGTGTACACACATGATCATTTGTTTGATTCAAGCACCTATCCACCAAAAATTCATCCAAATTAACAAGAACAGCAACCACATTCTTTGTTATCTACCATGACTGAAACCCATATTCATTCACCAAATATCAAAAATTTATCATCAATTTGACATATAAGGACATAACCAAATGTTTCTTGCAACACAAACTCAAAAATTAACACATGGGTCATGTTATGAGCACCAAAACAAACTCAACTTCACAAAAATTTCAAAAGAATCACGTGATATCATACCTTAATTCCCCCCCACACAAGATGGCCGAATGCCTTAGGTGTGCTTTCTTCCATTTCTTGGTTAGTTTCGGCTTGAGAGAGGTAGGAGAAGAAGATGAACATTTTTTTTTCTTTTCTTTTGTTTTCTTCCTTCAATTCACGGCAATGGAGGGGGGGCATGGATGAGACAACTTTGTTTTCATCACCCCTCTCTTTTCATTACTTTATTACTAACCTCTTATTTTATTCTTTCTAACATAACACACTAACACAACATGTTTCCAACATGTTTCACCCCATAGCATGGCCGACCACTAGCTCTAATTTTGGGTAATTTAACATGCAAACTCATCATTTTCATAACATGCATTAATAGGCCACTTTACATTTGCCTAGCACATTTCTAAATTTTCTCACATAAGTCTTATTTAATAAAATTCACTTACAATTAACAAAATTCAAACATGAAATTTTCACACATGCATGTATACATATAATAAGCATCAACTATGACGGTTAATTATTTTTATGACTCGATTTTGTGGTCCCGAAACCACTTTTCGACTAGGGTCAAATTAGGGGTGTCACACATAAATTACATGATGCTTTTGATACGTGACTAACTCATTGATTGAGTGCATGTGATAGGGAATCATTTCATAATTGATGATTTCATGATTTAAATGCTAATTACCCCGTAAGTTTACTTTTTGGTTATTCGAGCTTACTAAGCATGAAAATTCTTACCCTTCTCCTTTCCCTGTTCCACAGAGCTCGAGGACTCATAAGGACTGGAAGACAATTGGAGAGTCAACACACTATCAACTAGACAAGCTTTGGTATAAAGACTTTGTTTGTTTTGTTCAATGGCATGTATAGTATTTTTGAGTATTTTGTCATATGTGTCATTTGATTTGCCAAATGAAGGCATGTAAAAATATGTTTATCTTTTTGTATTTGGCCATGAAATTTGGTTTAATTGAAGTAGGCTATGACCTACAAATTTATGCATGGTTTTCATTATAAGTGATGGGTTGTTACCAATTGGCAATGAGTCATGAACGAGCCAATTTCGGATGCATTAAAGTGTCATGAGAACCCATGACACTAAAGAGGAAATAATCATTTATGTATGAAACCCATGATATGAGGTTTCCATACAACTATTTTCATTAAGATCATTTACAAGCATAAAATTATGTTTTCTTTCAAACCTAGAAACCCCTAGGCAAAAGTAGTAGAAAGGGGTGACTAAAGGCTTGGAAAATAGCCTAATATAGTCCACATGGTTGGACACACGGGCGTGTGTCTAGGCCATGTGTGACACACAGTTACCTCCTATGGGCGTGTGTTATGGCCGTGTGTCCCCTACACTTAAAATTTTAGCTCAAAGTTGTACACGGGTAGGCCACACGGGTGTACGACATGGTCGTGTTAAAATGACAGTTTCGTCCATGACAGGCAGCACGAGCGTGTTCCATGGCCGTGTTGAAAGTCAATGTTGCCCACGGTTGAAAGCATGGGCGTGCCCCAAGATAAATAGGCGTGTGAGTCCACACGGCCCACCTACACGTGCGTGTGTCCCTTTATGTTAAGGAAAATTTTCTGAGGGGCCCAAGGTTAATTGATCGTGCCCATATTTGTCCCGCATTGCCTTCCGATATGTTATAGGTCTCGAAGGCCTATACAAGGGACGAGATGTTCGCGATTGAAAAGTTTTAAATTCAAATGAAATTTTTTGACCCGAGTTAGTATACTGAAAGTGTAAAGTTTCGGTAATGCCTCGAGCCCTATCCTGATGTTGGATACGGGTTAGGGGTGTTACAAGTCACATAGTCGAATATACAATATGCTTATCAATATCCCATTACCGAATCATATAACCAATATAACGAATATATGAACTTTGTATTAAGCTTACTAAATTGATCTAATTCATAATACAAATCGTGTATTTCAAATAAGCCAATATTAGTTTATAATCGAAATATTTACATATATTTATTTATCCATGACCATCCTTACTTCATTTAAGCTAATTCATAAAAATATGCATATACAAAACATACCATTATATCAAGCTTGCCAAAATGAATGGTCTTAAATTAACCATATCATTACTTTAAATAATAAGCATATACCAAGAGCAAATATATATATAACATACATATTTATTTAACAAGGAGATTTATCCACACAATTTCATATCATATCCAATTTACCTTTCAAATATATCATGAAACATATTTACCATAATATGCCCTGTTAACATTCTTATGCTAAAATCGAATACCTGAAAACAATAATATTAAGTCACATAACAAAACCTTATCAAAGCATATCAACTAAGATTCACATATATATGCATATATTTACATACAAGCAATAGCCGAACACCAAAATCAAATATGACCATCACCTAAACTAAACATTAAATTCAAACTTAACAAAGTAATAAGCCATTTTTGCATGGCTCATGTTTACATAAACCAAAATCCAACATTTCAAAATATAATCCAACCTATACATGCCATAGGTTCAAAAATTCAGCTTATAAAATACCGAAGACAGTCGATAGTGTGATAAACTTTGTGGTCAATCCCCTAGCTCGTAACTAGATCTCAAAATCTATAAAATAGAGACAAACATAACGCACAGTAAGCTATTAAAGCTTAGTAAGTCATAAGCAAATAACAACTCAATGACATTATCAACTTATTTTAACCAAACCAAGTTATACTATCATAGTCACATTTAATCTCAAGTTTAACATTTCATAATTAACATATGCTTTCATAAATAACCTTATCCTAGCCGATTATACATATATACATATTCCAAGTATCATTCAATTTCAAAGACATAATATCATTATATAACTAAATGTATTTACACACATATACATATCCTCATGATTCAAAATATAGCATATCATGCATATACATAATATAAAGCCAAATATACTTTGCAAGTACACATATGTTCACATTAATAATTTATATAATTTGCATCACATATAAAATGGCCAACTAACTCATACCTGATGGTTTTAGCTTATTTTATACCTTTGTTCACAACTTATCCTTGCCCGTTGAACCATTCGAAATTGAATACGATACTTGGATAATCACATATATTGCACAATGCCAATGTCCCAGACGTGGTCTTACATGCTATCTCATATCGATGTCACTATCCCAGACAGGGTCTTACATGAATCAAATATGATGCTAATGTCCCAAACATGGTCTTACACGTAATCACAGATCGATGCCAACGTCCCATACGTGGTCTTACATGAGAACACATATCAGAAATCCTATGTCATGACATATGTATCCTAGCTATTCCTATGGTTTGTACGGGACTTTGGACATTGTAATTCGGTCAAATCGAACTCGTAAACTTTGGTTCTATGCATATGTACATTCGAATTTCACATATATAATTTCATATAATTTAATTTCAACTTATAAACTCGTACATAATTAAAATTAACAGTATCTATTTGCTTACAAACTTACCTCAGACGACGAAAATTAGAACGGGATAGCTAATCGACAACTTTAGTTTTCCCCCTGTCCAAATCCGATTTCTTTGGTTCTTTATCTTGACTGAGCTTAGCAATGGCCGAATATAAGAAAATTTTATTTCTTTTCTTTTATTCTAGGTTTCGGTCACAGAAAGAAAATATGAACACTTGGTTTAATTTTTATGTTTTATTAATTCATATATTATTACATGTTTTACTAAATTAACCTTTAATAATTAATATATAATCTTTATAACGGTTGTCCACAACCGTCCATCACATAATATTATGGTCTAATTGTAACTTAAAACCTCCATATTAAAAGAACAACAACTATTCAGCCCTTTCACAATTAACCACCAAATTTTCATTTTACACGATTAAGCCCTTTTATTTAATTGGACACTCAAACGACAAAATTAAATCACGAAAATTTCACACATACAAATTCACACATAATAAACGCATAAAATAATTTTTAAATATTTTTCTGACTTAGATTCATGACTCAGATTCATAGTCCTTAAACCACCGTTCCGAATAAGATTAAAATCGGGCAGTTACATGACCACACTTACTAACTTTTCAACCATAATCCGACCCTAAATCACAACTTCCCCACAATAAACAACACCGTTAACACCAACCGCCAAACGAAATGAAAGTCACCGCTCATTGATTTCCCCTACACCATAAAAATACAACAACGTTCAAATATTCAGAAAAGCGATACGAAGAAAGCCAACGAAAACCCACTTACTGACTACATGAAGAAAAAGCAAGGATTCGCGACGCCCCAACAATGAGATTAACAAAAGAATTAAAAATAGAGGAGGAATTTAGTTTGGCAAGGAAAACAAAATCAACAAAATGAAACTATGGATTTGTTTCTTTGAAAAAGAAATAACGTCAGAAGTAGAGGAAATTTGGGAAAAATAAAATTCAATTTTGACAAAAACAAAGATATGATGCATATCCCCTGATTTCCTCCCACTGAAATGAAAGTCATCGCTCGTTGATTTCCCCTACTCCATAAAAATACAACAACGTTCAAATCTTCAGAAAAGCGATACGAAGAAAGCCAACGAAAACCCACTTACCGACTACATGAAGAAAAAGCAAGGATTCGCGACGCCCCAACAATGAGATTAACAAAAGAATTAAAAATAGAGGAGGAATTTAGTTTGGCAAGGAAAACAAAATCAACAAAATGAAACTATGGATTTGTTTCTTTGAAAAAGAAATAACGTCAGAAGTAGAGGAAATTTGGGAAAAATAAAATTCAATTTTGACAAAAACAAAGATATGATGCATATCCCCTGATTTCCTCCCACTAACCCACTTCTTAAAATTTAATTCCCACTGAAACACTTGCGAAGAATCAAGCAAAAATAATTACACACACTCGCGTAGGGATTCAAACACAGGACCTCTCCACAACTCATAGATTCTCTTACCACTCGAACCAGCAGGCTCTGTAACATCCAGTTTTAACCCTAGTTGGAATAGTGGTTTCGGGACCACAAATTCGAGTCCAAAAAATATTTTAATATTATTTTCTGTGTCTGTGATATGTGAATTTATGTCTGTGAAATTTCTGTGATTTAATTTGTCTGTTTCTGTGCTTAATTATGAAAAAGGATTAAATCGCGTAAAGTGTAAAAGTTGAGTGCTAGATGTTAAAGCACCTATTTGGCTTGGCTTTTAAAATAAGGGTCCTTGCATGTCAAATATACCATTAATAAAGTAAGTGGAAAATGTTGGACATGTGTTAGGTGAATGGATAATTTTATAACAAAGGGCAAAATGGGAAAAATGATTATTAAAGTTATAATAAAAAATGAAAACATGAAAGTGGCCATACTTTCACCTTGTTCAGCTGAAATTAAGAGAAAGAAGAAGCCATTGAAGGTTCAAACTATTCGGCCATTGCATGAGAGAATAGGTTAGTCCATTTTTCTCAATTTTTGATAATTTCTACGTTTTTGTGAGTGTTGCTTCGTGTTCTTCAAAGCCCATGTTTGAATTTCTATTTCTGTTAAAGATTTCATGAAATTCCATTTTTGATATCATGAGCTTTGTGATGTTTTTGGATGAATTATGAAGCTTGGTAGATGGATTATATGTTTTTTCTTTGAATTTTGATGTAATAGAGTCATTTGGACTAATTTGTGAAATTAAGGTTTTGAAGGACTAAATTGTAAATTAAATGTGTTATTTGAGCTTGTATGGAAGCCATGTATATTTGGCCAAGCTATAGTATTGATGAATTATGCATATTTGTGATTTTGTGAAAAATGGACTAAATTGTCAAAGTGTGAAAATGTAAGGGCTAAAATGAAAAGTGCCCTAAATATGTGTATATGGATTAAATTGAATGAAATGAATGATTGAATGGTTGAATTTGTATTGTATTAGATCAAGAACAAAGAAAATCAGACTTAGATCTAGGAAAGTTTAAAATAGTTGAATAGTAGACTTGTTCCGTCCGAAATCAGTCCGAGGTAAGTCAAATTATAATTACATGTTAATTGAAATAAATTTTGCACATATAAACTAGAATCTGTATTGGATGGTCTTGAGTGTCTGATGTATATCTTTGGAGTAAAGTATGATAATATGTTAATATCTGAAAAACTCTGTATGTTCCTAAGTAAAGTTGATATCTGTCTGTGATATCGTGTAAGACCGTGTTTGGGAGATAGGCCTGGATTAAGATTTATGTATAAAACCATGTCTGGGACATCGACATCGTATCTGATTTCGTGTAAGACCCTATCTGGGACAGAGGCATCGATATTGAATTACATGTAAGACCACTTCTGGGACGTCGACATTGTACTTGATTATGGGCATCTGTATCGTTTCTGACCCGTCTGATTGTAGCATACGAAATCTGAGATTGAGTATCTGAATTGTATAACTTATACAGGTACGTTTGTATCGTACTAAATTTTCTGAATATGAAAAACTCTATCTCTATGAAATATGTATGGAAATGAAGCATGACATATATGCAAACAAAGGAGCATGGTTAAGTTTATGAATTATTCTATGAAATGGTTATGAATCTATATGGTTGAATGGTACATATATGTTTTAGTAATTAGACCAATTTTATTTGGCTTACTAAGCTCCTTGTAGCTTACTCTGTGTGCTTACTGTCTATTTTACAGTTATCGTAGCTACTGAAGGCTCGAGGGTAGTCGAGGATTGTCACCACACTATCGATCTCATTTTGGTACTTTTGAAAGTGTAAATATTTTAAAGTATGGCATGTATAGGCTAGAATATCCATGTATTAAGTTTTGAATTGTATATATGTCAAGCCATGAGAGTTGGCTAGAAAATGGTATGTTTGTATTAAGATTTGGTATGGTTTTGAATAGGTTGTTGAATGATGATGATATAGTTGTAATGAAGCATGTTTTGAGCATGAAATTGGCTAAAAATTTGTTGTATGAATGTTTCTTAGCATTTCTTGTAGGATTACCCTTAAAGGGGTGGCAAATTGGCTTAATCAAGCCTGCATTATGCCACTCAGTCAGGGGCCACGGTCGTGCCTAGTGGTCGTGTTAGCTTGGCAGTAACCTCTTAAAATTTGCACGGTTAGGGAACATGGGCGTGCCTTATGGCCGTAGGCTTAAGTCAGTAGCTAGGTATGTATCACACAGTCATGGAACACGGCCGTGTCTGTTGGCCGTGTGAAAAAGTCAGTATAGGACCTCTTTTTGGCATGGTTGGATCACATGGGCATGGCTTATGCCCGTGTAGGTCACACAGCCTAGTCACACGGGCTTGTGACTTTGACAGCTTTGAAATATTTGATTAAGTTCTGAAAATTCTGAATGAGTTTGGTTTAATCCCGATCTTTCCTAAATGTATGTTTTAAGTCTCGTAGACTAACTTAAAGGTAGAATTGTGAATGAATATCTATGTATTGATATTATATGATATCAGTGATTCTGTATTGTTCTGTAATGTTCTGTCTGTCCGGTGACACCCCTTACCTATTCCAATGACGGTTACGGGATAAGGGTGTTACGTTTTATTGGTATCAGGGCTATGGTTTAGTCGGTTCTAGGACTACCATAATGTATATGAGTCTAGTTATACATGCCATATATTTGAATCTGTGATAGTGTGATGACTCATGACTTTGAAATGTGCTTTTATATAGCAAATGGATCCTGATAGAGCTGTAGCTAACGATGTTGAAAGTAACGCTCCTGCTCCCGCGCAAGGGGCAGTGCAAGATGATTCATGACTGGCTATGAGTAGCCGTAATAGCTAGGCTAAGCAAGCCTTCTATCAGATGATGAATGAATGGTTCACCCAATACATTAGAACCAATCCAACTGTACAACAACCTCCACCCCTGGTTAATTCTTCTCAAATTCTTGATATGCCACGAGTGAATCCAGTATAGTTGAGTAAACCACCGGTTGATAAGATTAGAAAGTATTAGGCTGAAGAGTTCCGAGATACAACAAATGATGATGCTGAAAGAGTCAAATTCTGGTTAAAGAATACAATACGAGTGTTTGATAAAATGTCTCTGAATCCTGAAGAATGTGTTAAATGTGTCATTTCACTTTTGAGAGATACGACGTATCATTGGTGGAAAACTTTAATATCTGTAGTTTCGAGTGAACGGGTTACTTGAGATTTCTTCCAATCTGAATTCCAAAAGAAATATATCAGTCAGAGATTTATTGATCAGAAACGTAAAGAGTTCTCGAGCTTAAGCAAGGCCGTATGTCTGTTACTAAATACGAATGTGAATTTGTGAGATTAAGCCAGTATGCTCGGGAATGTGTATCAAATGAAGCAATAATGTGCAAAAGGTTTGAAGATGGACTAAATGAAGATATTCGTCTGTTAGTTGGAATTTTGGAAATTAAAGAAATGGTAGTGCTTGTTGAACGAGCATGTAAAGCTGAAGAATTATGTAAAGAGAAAAGAAAAGCTGATTCTGAAGCTAGAGATGCTAGAAAGAGATCTTTGAATAGATCATTTTAGTCTATCCCAAAGAAATTCTGAGATGATCAAAGCCGTTCAAATGCTAATGTGGGACATTCAAACCGAGATCAAGCTAGATCGTATGTAAACTTCAGAGTTCCTGCTACTTCTGTTGCAAGTGTTGGGAATGTCTGATCTAAGAGACCTGAATGTAAACACTGTGGTAAAAGACATCTGGGAAATTGTAGATTGAATGACCGAGCTTGTTTTTGATGTGGATCTCTGGATCATTTTGTAAGATATTGTTCTGAACCTATTGAGTAAGAGAATGTACATAATTTGAAATTGAGCAACACCTCAGCTAGAGTTAGACCTTCCAGAAATGCAAGAAATGCAAGTAGTGGTCAAAGAGCTACTGGGGATACCGCTGTTAGATCTGAGGCTAGAGCACTTGCCAGAGCCTATGCTATCTGAGCCCGTGAGGAAGCCTCATCTCCAGACATGATTACTGGTACTTTTACTCTTTATGATACTTCTGTGATTGCATTGATAGACCCTGGATCAACGCATTCTTATATTTGTATGAATTTATGCACAGTACGACTTTGCCTTTAGAGTCTACTGAATTCGTAATTAGAGTATCGAACCCCTTAGGCAAAAGTGTCTTCGTTGATAAAGACTGAAAGAATTGCCCGTTAATGATTCGAGATATTTGTTTTCCTGCTGATTTGATGCTTTTACCTTTCGACAAATTTGATATAATTCTAGGATTGGACTGGTTGAATTTGTACGATGCGATTGTGAATTGCAAACGAAAAGTCATTGATTTAAGGTGTAAGAATGATGAGATAATTCCAATTCAGTCTAGTGATCTGAATGGACTACCAGTTGTGATATCTTCAATGAAAGCATGGAAAAATGTAAATAAAGGTTGTGAAGCCTACTTAGCTTATGTGTAAGACTCGAAAGTGAATGATAAGAAAGTTGAATTAGTGCCTGTTGTCTGTGAATTCTCTGATGTGTTTCCTGAAGAGTTACCTGGTTTGCCTTCGATTCGAGAAGTCGAGTTTGGCATTGAATTAGTACCTGGTACAACTCCGATTTTGATAGCTCCGTATAGAATGGCTTCGACTGAGTTAAAGGAATTAAAATCTCAGTTGCAAGAATTGATTGATTGAGGGTTTGCTAGACCGAGTTTTTCACCATGGGGTGCTCCTGTTCTATTTGTGAAAAATAAAGATGGCACAATGAGAATGTGTATTGATTACCGATAGCTTAATAAAGTGACTGTAAAGAAAAAATACCCTCTGCCTAGAATTGATGATATATTCGATCAGTTGAAAGGTGCTACTGTATTTTTAAAGATAGATCTGAGATCAGGTTAGTATCAGTTGCAAGTAAAAGACTTTGACATTTCAATAACTGCTTTTAGAATGAGGTACGGGTATTATGAATTTTTAGTTATGCCTTTTGGTTTAACAAATACACCTGCTGTATTTATGGATTTGATGAATAGAATTTTCAGGCCATATTTAGATAATTTGTTGTAGTATTCATTGATGACATATTGATTTATTCACGTGATGAATCTGAGTATGCTGAACATTTGAAAATAGTGTTACAGACTCTGCGAGATAAACAATTATATGCAAAGTTCAGTAAATGTGAATTCTGGTTACAAGAAGTTGGTTTTCTAGGTCATATTGTATCAGCTTCCGGTATCCAAGTTGATCCGAGTAAGATTTCAGCTATTCTGGATTGGAAGCCTCTGTGAATGTATCTTAAGTCCACAGTTTTCTGGGACTTGCCTGTTACTACAGACGATTTGTAAAAGATTTCTCGATGATTACAACTCCATTGACAAAATTGCTTCAGAAAGATGTGAAATTTGAATGGTCTGAGCAATGTTAGAAAAGTTTTGATCGGTTAAAAGCTCTGTTAACTGAAGCTCCGATATTGGTACAACCTGAGTTAGGTAAAGAATTCGTTGTTTACAGGGATGCTTCGTTGAATGGACTCGGTTGTGTTTTAATGAAAGAAGGAAAAGTTGTTGCTTATGCTACAAGACAATTAAAGCCGCATGAGAAGAACTATCCAACACACGACCTCGAGTTAGCTGCCATTGTATTTGCTTTGAAGATCTGGCATCACTATCTGTTTGGTGAGAAATGTCACATGTTTTCTAATCATAAAAGTCTAAAGTACTTAATGACGCAAAAAGATTTGAATTTACGACAGAGAAGATGGTTAGAACTGTTAAAAGACTACGAACTTGTGATTGATTATCACACAAGAAAAGCAAATGTTGTTGCTGATGCTTTGAGTCGAAATTTTTTTATTTGCAATGAATGCTTGTTTAGTTCTGTCTGATGATTGTTGAGCTTTAGCTGAATTAAAAGCGAGACCTGTGTTTCTACAACAAATTATTGAAGCTCAGAAGGTTAATAATGAGATTATGGCTAAACGAACTCAGTGTAATTCTGATTTCGATTCTGAATTTAGAATAGATGATGATGATTGTCTGAGGTTTAGAAATAGACTTTGTGTTCCAAGAAATCCTGATTTGATTCTAATGATTTTGAGTGAAGCTCACAGTAGTAGATTTTCGGTACATCCAGGAAGTACGAAAATGTATAACAATTTGAAACAACTATATTGGTGGCCGGGAATGAAAAGAGATATTTCTGACTTCGTTTCGAGATGTTTAATCAGCCGGCAAGTTAAAGCTGAGCATCAGGTGCCATCTAGGTTATTACAACTGATTATGATTCCGGAGTGGAAATGGGATCGAGTGACCATGGATTTTGTTTCGGGTTTGCCTCTGTCTTCAAAAAAGAAAGATGCAATTTGTGTTGTAGTTGATTGTTTAACGAAATCAACTCATTTTATTCCGATTTGGATTGATTATTCACTTGATAAGCTAGCTGAGTTGTATATTTATGATATTGTGAGATTGCATGGTGTGCCATTGTCAATAGTGTCCGATAGAGACCCGAGATTTACATCGCGATTCTGGAAGAAATTGTAAGATGCTCTGGGTACTTAATTGCATTTTAGCACTACTTTTCATCCGCAAATAGATGGTCAATCTGAATGGATTGTTCAGATACTTGAGGATATGTTGAGATGTTGCATTCTCGAGTTTGAAGGTACATGGGAATAGTATCTACCTCTGATTGAATTTGCTTATAATAATAGCTTTCAATCGAGTATCAAAATGGCACCATACAAAGCCTTATACGGTAGAAAGTGTAGAACTCCATTATACTGGTCTGAGCTCCGTGAAAATAAGATTCAGGGGGTTGATTTGATCAAAGAAACAGAACAGAGAAAGTAATCCGAGGTAGTCTGAAAGCTTCCTCTGATTGTCAGAAATCTTATGCAGACTTAAAACGAAAAGATATTGAATTTGAGATCGGTGATAAAGTGTTTCTGAAAGTATCTCCGTGGAAGAAACTGTTCCGATTTGCTAAAAAGGGGAAGTTAAGTCCGAGGTTCATTGGACCGTATGAAATCACGGAGCGAGTTTGGCCGACTGCTTATAGATTGAGGTTACCATCTGAGTTGGAAAAGATACATAATCTATTTCACGTATCGATGCTTCGACAGTATAGATCTGATCCGTCTCATGTGATATCCCCTTCTGAAATTGAGATTGAATCTGATTTGACCTACGAAGAAAAGCCAATTTGTATTTTAGCTCTCAAGATTAAAGAGTTGCGAAACAAGAAAATTCTGTTAGTTAAAGTAATGTGGCATCGACATGGAGTTGAAGAGGCCACATAGGAATCTGAAGATTCTATGAGACAACAATATCTGAATCTATTTAACGGTAAGATTTTCGGGGATGAAAATCCCTAATGGAGGAGAATTGTAACAGTCCAGTTTTAACGTTAGTCAGAATAGTGTTTTGGGACCACAAATCCGAGTCCAAAAAATATTTTAATATTATTTTCTGTGTCTGTGATATGTGAATTTATGTCTATGAAATTTCTGTGATTTAATTTATCTGTTTCTGTGCTTAATTATGAAAAAGGATTAAATCGCATAAAGTGTAAAAGTTGAGTGCTAGATGTTAAAGCACCTATTTGGCTTGGCTTTTAAAATAAGGGTCCTTGCATGTCAAATATACCATTAATATAGTAAGTGGACAATGTTGGACATGTGTTAGGTGGATGGATAATTTTATAACAAAGGGCAAAATGGGAAAAATGATTATTAAAGCTATAATAATAAAATGACAACATGAAAGTGGCCATACTTTCACCTTGTTAAGCCGAAATTAAGAGAAAGAAGAAGCTATTGAAGCTTCAAAGTATTCAGCCATTGCTTGAGAGAATAGGTTAGTCCATTTCACTCGGTTTTTGATAATTTCTACGTTTCTGTGATCGTTGCTTCATGTTCTTCAAAGCGCATGTCTGAATTTCTGTTTCTGTTAAAGATATCATGAAATTCCATTTTTGATATCATGAGCTTTGTGATGTTTTTGGATGAATTATGAAGCTTGGTAGATGGATTATAAGTTTTGTCTTTGAGTTTTGATGTAATAGAGTCATTTGGACTAATTTGTGAAAATAAGGTTTTTAAGGACTAAATTGTGAATTAAATGTGTTATTTGGGCTTGTATGGAAGCCATGTATATTTGGCCAAGCTATAGTATTGATGAATTATGCATATCTGTGATTTTGTGAAAAATGGACTAAATTGTCAAAGTGTGAAAATGTAAACGCTAAAATGCAAAGTGCCCTAAATATGTGTATATGGATTAAATTGAATGAAATGAATGATTGAATGGTTGAATTTGTATTGTATTAGATCAAGAACAAAGAAAATCAGACTTAGATCGAGGAAAGTTTAAAATAGTTGAATAGTCGACTCGTTCTGTCTGAAATCAGTCCGAGGTAAGTCAAATTACAATTACATGTTAATTGAAATAAATTCTGCACATATAAACTGCAATTTGTATTGGATGGCCTTGAGTGCCTGATGTATATCTTTGGAGTAAAGTATGATAATATGTTAATATCTGAAAAACTCTGTATGTTTCTAAGCAAAGTTGATATATGTCTGTGACATCGTGTAAGACCATGCTAGGGACACAGACCTCGATTGAGATTTACGTATAAGACCATGTCTGGGACATTGGTACCGTATCTAATTTCGTGTAAGACTCTGTCTGGGACAGAGGCATCGATATCGAATTACATGTAAGACCACGTCTGGGACGCCGATATTGTACTTGATTATGAGCATCTGTATCGTTCCTGACCCGTCTGAATGTAGCGTACGAAATCTAAGATTGAGTATATGAATTGTACAACCTATGCAGGTACGTTTGTATTGTTCTAAATTTTCTGAATATGAATAACTCTGTCTCTGTGAAATATGTATGGAAATGAAGCATGACATATATGCAAACAAAGGAGCATGGTTAAGTTTATGAATTATTCTATGAAATGGTTATGAATCTATATGGTTGAATGGTACATATATGCTTTAGTAATTAGACCAATTGTATTTGGCTTACTAAGCTCCTTGTAGCTTACTCTGTGTGCTTACTATTTGTTTTACAGTTATCGTAGCTACTGAAGGCTCGGGGATAGTCGAGGATTGTCACCAAACTATCGATATCATTTTGGTACTTTTGAAAGTGTAAATATTTTAAAGTATGGCATGTATAGGCTACAATATCCATGTATTAAGTTTTGAATTGTATATATGTTAAGCCATGATAGTTGGCTAGAAAATGGTATGTTTGTGTTAAGATTTGGTATGGTTTTGAATGGGTTGTTGAATGATGATGATATAGTTCTAATGAAGCATGTTTTGAGCATGAAATTGGCTGAAAGTTTGTTGTATGAATGTTGCTTAGCATTGCTTGTAGGACTAACCCTTAAAAAGGTGTCAAATTGGCTTAAATCAAGCTTGCATTATGCCACACAGTCAGAGGCCACGAGCGTGCCTATGGCCGTGTTAGTTTGGGAGTAACCTCTTAAAATTTGCACGGTTAGGGAACACGGGCGTGCCTTATGGCCGCGGACTTAAGTTAGTAGTTAGCCATTTATCACACGATCATGGCACACGGCCGTGTCTGTTGGCCGTTTGAAAAAGTCAGTAAAGGACCTCTTTTTGGCACGGTTGGATCACATGGGCATGGCTTATGCCCGTGTAGGTCACGCGGCCTAGTCACACGGGCGTGTGACTTTGAGAGCTTTGAAATATTTGATTAAGTTCTAAAAATTCTGAATGAGTTCGGTTTAATCCCGATCTTTTCTAAATGTATGTTTTAGGTCTCGTAGACTATATTAATGGTAGAATTGTGAATGAATATCTATGTATTGATATTATACGATATCAGTGATTCTGTATTGTTCTGTAATGTTCTGTCTGTCCGGTGACGCCCCTTACCTATTCCAGTGACGGTTACGGGAGAGGGGTGTTACAGGCTCATTCTAATATGGTTTTACAATAAATTTAGCATAAGCCCATTGCCCAAGTATAAGGCTTAAGTTAGAAAAATTACAAAATTTGCCAAATGCAAGGCTTGAACTTGGGACCTCTCACACACACCCAAAATATTTAACCACTGAAGCAGATAAATAGTTATGTCTAAATTTACATAGACATAAACAAATATTTTTGGGGTGTTACAGCTCTACCCCCTAAAAGAAAATTTTGGCCTCAAAATTTACCTGATCAGAACAGATGAGGATACTACTGATGTATTGCATCCTCAGGCTCCCACTTAGCCTCTTTAGTGCTATGATTCTACCACAGCACGTTCACTAAAGGGATAGACTTCTTCCAAAGAACCTTTACATCGTGATCTAGAATCTGAATCGACTCCTCCTCAAAGGTCAAAT
Organism: Gossypium hirsutum; assembly: GCF_007990345.1. Classification (NCBI taxonomy): domain Eukaryota; kingdom Viridiplantae; phylum Streptophyta; class Magnoliopsida; order Malvales; family Malvaceae; genus Gossypium; species Gossypium hirsutum. Next base: position 51,588,621 of record NC_053428.1, on the reverse strand, counting down.
CTGGCGTAACCTTAATTTCATAAATAGGGACAATATGAGTGGGATCAGAACAGTAACACATCAACATAAAGACATGGAATACGTCATGAATATGGTCTAGCTCTAGAGGTAACTCCAACTGATAAGCGACCGGCCCTACTCGCTTTAGAATTTCGTAAGGCCCAATAAACCTAGGGCAAAACTTGCCCTTGCGACCAAACCTCAGAACCTTCTTCCATGACGAGACCTTAAGAAACCCGAAGTCTCCCATAGAATACTCAATCTCACGTATCTTCAAATCAGCATAAGACTTCTATCTGTCAGAAGCAGCCACACAATTTTGAATCAGTCGAACCCTATCCTCAGTCACAGAAACCAACTCAGGACCCAAAACTCGACGTTCTGTAACACCCCACACCCGGCCCAAACTTTATGGCCAGATCCGGCGTGTCACATGGAAGTTTTCAAGAAAACCCATGCCTCTCTCAACGTCATTCTTAGTGTTTTAAAAGATTGTCATAACTAAGTTATTAAAGTGAATGGAAGCTGTGCACCTGGTAGGTATCTGAAACAGAGGAGGTGAACCATAAAGGTTTCTTAAGTACCAAGCTCTTGAATGGATCCAATCCTAGACATGCCCACAACCATTGCCACACTTTGATAAACGAGATGAAATTCATTTAAGTAGATATTTTTGATAAACCGGTTAATTGTATCGTTGTGTTATTTTGAAAACGAGTATCATTTTGAAAATGCGCCCTAAGTCTAGCCCATTTGAATTATTATCAGAAGAATATAGAGTTATAGAAAATAATTCTAGAAAAATAGTTAAAATGGCCTTATTACAACCCAAAACAAATAATATTAATAGTTAAGTTAAAACTAAAAAAAACAGTTACTTATTGCAAAGTTCAAAAGCGATCACCATGGCCACTTTGAATCCCCTCCGGCTCCAAGTCTCCTCATCAAGGCTCACCTACAAGGTTAAGGAAAAAGGGGTGAGTCTGGGAACTCAGTGTGCAACAAGTCCCTTTCAGAGCCCAACTAATATCAGCATACTGGGCTGAAGCCTTTCGTTTAACGATTACTAGGCTGAAGCCTTTTCATAAATCATATCACTAGGCCGAAGCCTTTACTGTAAACGGTATGGCCCATAGGCCCATTTCAATATCACATGTAATATCAATAGATGTATGCAAGCCCATTTGGGGAGACTACTCAACCCACCATCCACTACTCTCCACCCGTACCAACCAAGCTATCCATGTGGGGAATAACTCAACCCACCCAACCAAACTCTCCACTAGCAGCATAGCTGCTTTATCATATAACTGGAGGCCTAGCCTCTTTCAATAACTGGGGCAAAGCCCTTTTTGGTAAACTGGGGCAAAGCCCTTTTCACACTTCCTCCATTTATATCAAACCCAACCCATGCATATAATGAGTATATCATAGCATATCATGTGCATATCATAACATATCATGTGCATATCATGTCATATCATGTATATCAATATCTCAAGCATCTTATTAATAAATAAACCCTAGGGGTATAGTGGTCATTTTTACCTAGGGCAATATAGTCATGTTTCATATTTTAAGGCTACTTTTGTAAATTTACCAAATATTATGGGTTTTCCACGTCCGTTAACAATCATCTATATTTTCGAGTGTTTAAACAATGATTTTTAACTCGCTTTATCAAATCCGGGCTTATGGGCCCAAACCCTTATTAGGCTCTACGATTGCCGATTTAGCCCACTGAGGCCCAACTTACCATCATGCACAAAATTGCGCTCTTATCTGTTCCATCTATCCAACACCGATCATATCGTATTTATTGCATCTAAAACCACATGCAAAATCTCAAGTTCCCAAAATCCCGGAAGTTTAGCATTTCGGCTTTTCTGCAAATATTAGCCTAAGCTAATACGAGGGTTGTTACACACATGTTTTGTGAAGTTAGCTAACAAAGTCTCCCATGACAGCCTACAGTCAAACACCACCATTCTTAGTTTACAAGTCATGCTTATCAAACCCAAAATCCACCTTACCATAGTCAGCCCAAGAACCCCTAATAGCCATAGATCACTTACCTTCACAAGGTCCGATGATTCGATCTAAGTTTATCCAAAGCTGATACTCCAAGCCTTGCTGCTCCTCCAAAGTTGTCTATTTCACTACACAACGCATAAAAGTCAAATGAAAAGGCCCAGTAAGGCCTATACCTCAAATCGACAACCTCCCTAAACTATATAGGGGGTTTCGGCTTTACTTAATATTTACACTACTGAGTCGATTTGGATAAATGAGTACTTACCAGATGAAAGGATCGGTCACCACAAATAAAAGAATAAGAAAGATGCTGGTCTAAATGCAATCGGCACAACCAATCTTTAAAGGTTTCGACTTTTATGGCTATTCGGCAAGGGTGGTGAAAAGCAAAGGGGTAGTAGATGAAAAGAAAGGGAGTAGTGGTTTGGTTTCGAAAATAAAAGAAAAAAAATGAATGAAACGAGTGGTGATTTCGGCTAGAGAAGAAAAGGGAAGAAAAAAATAACCCTATGATGCTTAAACAGAAGAAAAATGGCACAACTAAAGCCCCTATGCCGAAATATTAACCTAAAACCCCTAAGCCGATTTCTCCTCCCCAATTCCCACTATTCAGCCAACCCTAAGCCTCCCTTCAAATCCCCAAAATATCTCTCCTTATCACTCCTTAATCCATGCATTTGACTGATTCAAACTCTCTCCAACAGAGTTCTATTCGACTTCCAACTCCTGCATGCCCAAGACATAAAAATAACAACACAATGCTAGCTTAGTGAATCGAACCTTGGGTTTCCCCCAACCACTTACACACCACCTTTTTAGCTCCTTAGTGGCGTCACTTAACCACTTTGCCAGGGGCTCTGTTGTGTTACCTTTTACCCACATTTTTTAATAAGGCCACCTGACCAACGCCCCTAACTCCTTAAGTCCAAAATTAAAAAATTCTACCGGGTTTTGGCCAACACATGGGCCTTCGATAGGCCCATTTACACACTCCAATTATGAATTCACAACCAAAACCAAATTTTAAATTTTTTTTACCAAATTCTCAAATATTACAAAAAACCCAAAAATCAGGGTGTTACACGTTCACCCAACATAGTCCAACACAAAGGGGTACAACATTTATGATGTAACACCCCGAACCCGAGACCGACACCAGAGTCGAACACGAGGTGTTAACAGACTTTAAACCCCTTATAAAAAAATTTCCCAGACACTGCCAATCTGCATACTAGTCACTTTAAAAATCATATCTTGAGTTTCACAACTCGTAAAATCAGTTTCGTGATTTTTCGCTGAAACTAGACTCATATGCCCATCTACATATTTTTTTCTAGAATTTTTGGTTCGGCCAATTAGTACAGTTTATTAGTCAAAGTCTCCCATGTTACAGGGATCGACTACACTGACCTTTGCGCATTACGACCTGGATATCTCCCTGCACAGAGCTTCAATACTGATGTCGTTTGTTTCTATAGAAACTAGACTCAGAGAGAAATCTATACATATATGGTATGACTCCTAATTGTCTCTGGTTAATTTATAATGAATTTCCAAAGTCGGAACAGGGAATCCAGAAACCGTTCTGGCCCTGTCTCACGAGAACCTGAATATCTCTTAACATACTGTCCATATGATCGTTTCGTTACTTTCCTATGAAAATAGATTCATCAAGGTTCATTTACATAATTTATTCACTATTTAATTCCCTTCCTACTATTTTTAGTGATTTTCCAAATCTACATCACTGCTGCTGTCAGCATCTGCCTTTAAGGTAGACTTTACCTATTTCATAGTTTCCATGGCCCATCCTTGTTAAGCATATCCACACCTCTCAATAACCATATCCATACCAAATAATTATAACATTATACTCAAACATATATAAGCCATTTTCGCATGGCTATCCAAAATTTATACAAGTCCAAAGGGTCCATGACCCACAACAAACAAACGGGTAATCCTATACATGCCATTTCGAAGTTCAACCAAAATTGTACCAAAAGGGGGCTTTGATAGTGTGGGCGACTTTGACTTCAAGATCCCGAGTCCGATAGCTGGAGAACCAAAATCTATAAAACAGAGGAGCAATGAAACGGAGTAAGCATTTTATGCTTAGTAAGTTTTGAGCAAGGAATTCCAGCACAACAAAAGTATAGCATTCATATAGCTAAACGGATAATTTCATATGCACAAATTTTCGATATCATACTTGCTTCACATTACCAACCCTTATGTACGTACACAAAAGATCAACCTAGCCAAAGGCCGGTAGCTCGTTTATCAACTGAGCGAATACTTATTTGTAAGGGCTCAACTAAATTCAAGCACATACGAAACATACCTCAATGTTGGGATGTTTCTAGAGTATTAACTGAAATTTTTTACAGCAATATCATTCATTCCCAAATCACGTACCTTCGAAATTTAACCGGATATAGCTCCTCGTTCGAATGCCTTCGGGACATAGCCCGGTTATAGTAACTCACACAAATGCCTTCGGGACTTAACCCGGATTTAGTAACTCGCACAAATGCCTTCGGGCTTAGCCCGGAATTAGTATCTCACACAAATGCCTTCGGATCTTAGTCCGGATTTAGTATCTCGCACAAATACCTTCGGATCTTAGTCCGGATATGGTCACTTAGCACAAAGCCTTAGGGACTTAGCCCGGACATCATTCAAATAACCATGCACATTTAACAATAAATCATGGCACATTCGTATTTCATTTTCGTTAGCAAAACTCAAACACAAGACACTTATCATTCTTGTAATTTCGGCTCAATAGCCACACACAAAGAGCATGATTTTGATTTGCTTAAAACATGATCTAATCAAATCTTAATTTAAGCTCTCTTACTCAAGAACTTACCTCGGATGTTGTCGAACGATTCCGATGGCTATTCGACCACTTTTTCCTTTCCTTTATCGGATTTAGTTCCCCTTTGCTCTTGAGCTTAATTAAACAAATAAATTGATTTAATCATTTGAGTATCGAAAAGAGGAACACAAGGCACTTAGCCCATTTTTATGCATTAGACATTAAAGTCACATATGTACGAAATAATGAATCAAACTCAACATTTTAGCTAATTTTCCCCCTTGGCCGAATTTTCTAAGCCAAGACAAAAGCATCAATATGCTTGCCTCCAACCGAATACATGCAACACCAAATCTTCTTCCTATGGCCGAATCTGCATGTCTATGTTGGGGCCGATTATATGCTTAATACTTCCTACAAGTATGGTTACTTGTATTGATTACAAATATCATCTTGTTTCAAGTTCAAAACTTGGCTAATACACACATATATACACTAGTAAAGCATCCTCTCCCTTTCCATCAATTTAACACATGCATTGCTCATTAACATACAAGAGTTATATTCGGCCTTAGCACACAACTTGCTAGCCGATTCTTCCCCATCTAGCAACCAATGCACATATGTGCTCACTCAAAAATGCTAAAAAGGAGATTCAAGAATCATCAATCCACCATCACATGCATCATTAACAAGCTTCATATTTAGCATGCAATGGCATTAACAAAAAATCCACCTAGGCCGAATATCATCCCCATGACATAGCAAAGATTTGAACCATGGGCTAATTAGAACTCAAGCTAGCAACTAAAAACATTCATGAATCTCATGGTACAACCTCAAACATACCTTAATCTAGATACAAGTATGGCCAAACCTCCTCCTAATCCTCTTCCAAACCAAACATGAAGCAAGAACTCCTTCCTCATTCCTTAGAATTTTCGGCCAAAAGAAGTGAAAAAAGATGAACAAAATTTTCTCTTTTCTTTTCTTTAACTCACGGCAATGGGGGGGGACAACCACACACATTTTTTTTCCCATCATATTCCCTTTCATTATTTAATTTCCATGCTCATTATTTTATTTTTTTCCACCCATGATGCACCAACACAACATGTCTATGACATGTCTTGCCCATCACCCTTGGTCTACCATGCTTGTCATGGTCGGCCACTACTCATTAGGGGGAAAATTGACATGCAAGTCCCCCCCTTTTTCCACATGCACTAATAGGTCCTTACGCATTGACTTATCACATTTTAAAATTTTCTCACATAAGTCCTATTGACTAAATTCACATGCAATCGACTAAATCGAAGCTTGAAATTTTCACACATTCATAATTACATATTCTAGACAATAAATATCAATTCAAACATTTCGGTGACTCGGTTTAGCGGTCCCGAAACCACTTCCCGACTAGGGTCAATTTTGGGCTGTCACAACTCTCCCCCACTTAAGAAATTTTCGTCCCCGAAAAGCTTACCGGTAAATAGGTTTGGGTATCGTTCTTTCATCGAGCTCTCGGTTTCCCAAGTAGCTTCCTCGATCCCGTGTTTGAGCCATAACACCTTCACTAACGGAACCCTTTTGTTTCGCAACTCATTCACTTCACGAGCTAGGATACGCATTGGTTCTTCTTCATAACTCATATCGGCTTGAATTTCAACCTCTGATGGGCTAATTATGTGCGATGGATCAGATCGATAGCGTCGAAGCATCGAAACATGAAAGACGTCGTGAATCTTTTCAAGCTCAGGGGGCAAAATCAATCTATACGCAACCGGACCAACTCGTTCGGAGATTTCGTACGGCCTAATGAATCTCGGGCTCAACTTGCCCTTACGGCCAAACCTGAGTACCTTTTTCCAAGGCGAAACTTTAAGGAACACTTTATCTCCCACCTGATATTCAATGTCCTTTCGTTTCAAATCCGCATACGATTTCTGACGATCTGTGGCTACCTTCAGACTTTCACGGATTACCTTTACTTTCTGTTCGGCATCTTTAATCAAATCAACTCCGAAAATTTTACTTTCACCGAGCTCGGTCCAAAACAATGGTGTACGGCATTTACGACCGTACAAAGCCTCGTAAGGTGCCATCTTAATACTTGATTGAAAACTATTGTTGTAAGCGAATTCAATCAAAGGTAAATACCGTTCCCATGAACTACTGAACTCGAGGATGGAACATCTCAACATATCCTCAAGTATCTGAATTGTCCGCTCGGATTGACCATCGGTTTGGGGGTGAAAAGCAGTGCTAAAATGCAGCTTGGTACCCAAAGCTTCTTGCAATTTCTTCCAAAATCGTGAGGTGAATCTCGGATCTCTAGCCGACACGATAGAAATAGGTACCCCGTGTAATCTCACAATCTGAGAAACGTACAATTCATCTAGTTTATCCAATGAAAAATTCGTACGCACGGGGATAAAGTGAGCCGACTTAGTCAGTCTATCGACAACAACCCAAATCGCATCTTTCTTACTTGCTGACAATGGCAGTCCGGACACAAAGTCCATTGTGACTCGATCCCATTTCCACTCAGGTATCATGATCTGCTGAAGTAATCCTGAAGGCTCTTGATGTTCCGCTTTCACTTGTTGACATATTAAACATCTCGAAACAAAGTCGGAGATGTCTCGTTTCATACCATGCCACCAAAACCAACGTTTCAAATCGTTGTACATTTTCGTACTCCCCGGGTGAATTGACATTCGGCTACAATGGGCTTCGTTCAGAATCATCGAAATGAGTTCCGAATTCCTTGGAACACACAAACGACTTCTGAACCTCAAACAATCATCATCATCAATTTGAAACTCCGATTCCTTGTTCGGAGCACACTCAGCCCATTTTGCAACCAATTCATCATCAACTTTCTGGGCTTCACAAATTTGATGAATCAATAATGGTTTGGCTTTTAATTCAGCTATTAACACATTGTCGGGTAGAACAGACAAGTGCACATTCATCGCTCGTAAAGCAAACAATGATTTCTGGATTAAGGCGTCCGCAACCACATTAGCCTTTCCCGGGTGGTAATCAATGACAAGCTCGTAATCTTTCAACAACTCAAGCCAACGTCTTTGTCGCAGATTTAAGTCTCTTTGAGTCATCAAATATTTGAGACTTTTGTGATCCGAAAATACATGGCACTTTTCACCAAATAAGTAATGTCGCCATATTTTTAAAGCAAATACGATGGCAGCTAGTTCAAGATCATGGGTCGGATAATTTTTCTCATGTGGCTTTAATTGTCTCGACGCATAGGCCACCACTCGACCTTCTTGCATCAATATGCAACCCAACCCAAGTAGGGATAGGTCACTATAAATGACAAACTCTTTGCCTGATTCGGGTTGCACTAAAATTGGAGCTTCAGTCAAATAAGTTTTTAGTTGATCAAAACTTTTCTGACATTTCTCCGTCCATTCGAACTTAACATCCTTTTGAAGTAGCTTCGTCATTGGTGTGGCTATCATCGAGAAACCTTTGACAAATCGTCGGTAATAACCGGCGAGCCCCAAAAAGCTTCGAACCTGAGTAATATTTCTCGGAGGTTTCCAGTTAAGTATGGCTGAAATTTTGTTCGGGTCAACTCGAATACCCGATGCGGATACTACATGACCTAAGAAGCTAACCTCTCTTAACCAGAACTCACACTTACTGAACTTAGCATATAACTGCTTATCCCGCAAAATTTGCAACACTAGCCTCAAATGCTCAGCATGTTCGGTCTCATCTCTTGAATAGACCAAGATGTCATCAATGAACACAACTACGAACCGATCCAAATATGGTCTGAAGATCTGATTCATCAAATCCATAAATACCACAGGGGCATTAGTGAGCCCAAACAGCATCACTAAGAACTCGTAGTGACCATATCTCGTCCTGAAGGCAGTTTTGGGTATGTCCGATTCTCGAATTCGCAACTGATAATAGCCTGATCTCAAATCTATTTTTGAGAACATTGAGGCTCCCTTCAGTTGGTCGAACAAATCATCGATACGCGGTAACGGATATTTGTTCTTTATCGTCACTTTATTCAGTTGACGATAGTCAATGCACAACCTCATGGTTCCGTCCTTCTTTTTCACGAACAATACTGGTGCACCCCAAGGTGAGAAACTTGGTCGAGCAAAACATCTATCTGTCAATTCTTGCAACTGAGCTTTCAATTCTTTTATCTCGGTTGGTGCCATACGATACGGAGCTATCGAAATCGGCGTAGTCCCAGGTACAAGCTCAATACCAAACTCTATCTCCCGAAAAGGTGGTAAACCCGGTAATTCTTCAGGAAAAACATCCGGGTATTCACAAACCACCGGCACAGATTCGGGTTTCTTTTCTAATTCTTTGTCATCAAATACATACGCAAGGTATGCTTCGCACCCTTTTCTTACATATTTCTGGGCCAACATTACTGATATTACAGCTGGCAACCCCTTTAAGTCCGTAGACTCAACTCGGATTATCTCGTTATTTGCGCACCTCAAATCAATAGTCTTGCTTTTGCAATTCACAACTGCATCATGCGCGGTCAGCCAATCCAACCCAAGAATAACATCAAATTCATCAAACGGCAAAAGCATCAAGTCCGCCGGAAAACAGGAACCTCGAATTACTAGGGGACATTTCTTACACACTTTGTCGACAAGCACGTAACGACCCAAGGGATTTGACACCTGAATTACGAACTCAGTAGACTCAATAGGTAAAGTCTTACTGGATGCTAAGGTTTCACATATGTAAGAATGAGTAGAACCGGGGTCAATCAAAGCAATTACATTAGTATCAAAGAGAGTAAAAGTACCGGTAATAACATCAGGCGAAGAAGTATCCTCGCGGGCACGTATAGCATAAGCTCTAGTAGGCGCACGAGCCTCGGATCTGGTCGTAGCATCTCTAGATCCTCTCTGACCACCACCAGCATTGCCCGTATTTCCAAATGGTCTACCTCGAGCAGTGGTAGCACCCGGTTTCCCACTCTGATTTACATTCTGTTCAGACAACCTCGGGCAATCTTTAATGAAGTGGTCAACTGATCCGCACTTGTAACAGGAGCGGTCAGGGAATCTACAACTCCCCGAATGCCATTTACCGCAATATCGACATTTCATTCTGTCTCGACGTTCATTCCCAACACTGGCGACCGAAGTGCCTTGTGTACCCACAGGGGGTCGATCACGATCTCGTCTAAAAAGGCCCGAAGTGTCTCTAGACCGGCCCACATCATCTCGAAATTTCTTCGATGCCTGTTGAAGAGACTTTCCCGCGGATCTTTTACGAAACTCTCCAGTTTCCACATCAACTTTTTGTTTTTCTTTTCTAAGCTCTTCGGCTTTACAAGCTCGCTCAACAAGTACTACGAACTCTCGTATTTCAAGAATGCCAACGAATATTTTTATATCTTCATTCAGCCCATCCTCGAAGCGTTTACACATGATAGCCTCGGACGAAACACATTCCCGAGCGTATCTACTAAGTCTAACAAATTTTCGCTCGTAATCAGTAACCGACATAGAACCTTGCTTAAGCTCAAGAAATTCCTTCCGTTTTTTATCAACAAATCTCTGACTGATATACTTTTTCCGAAACTCAGTTTGGAAAAACTCCCAAGTTACTTGCTCTCGGGGCACAACAGAAGTCAGAGTACTCCACCAATAGTAGGCAGAATCGCGTAGCAAGGAGATAGTACACTTTAGGCATTCATCGGGTGTACAAGATAGCTCATCGAGTACCCGGATAGTGTTGTCCAACCAAAATTCAGCTTGCTCGGCATCGTCGCTATCCGTAGCCTTAAATTCAGTAGCCCCATGTTTTCGGATTCTGTCAACTGGGGGCTTATTTGACCTTATTTGGTCAGTTACCGGAGGTATTGTAGGTGTGGGGGTGGTATTTGTCGGGAATGGAGGTTGTGGAACAGCCGTATTAGTTCGAATGTATTGGTTGAACCAATCATTCATCACGCTATAGAAAGCTTGTCTAGCTTCATCGTTCGGGTTACTAGCATTAGGTTGAGAGTCCGCCGGCACTGTCCCTTGTGCGGGAGCAGGCGCTACACTCCCAAGATCATCAGCTACCGCTCGGTCGGGATCGGGATCCATTACTATAAATAAACACATTTGCAAATGTCAGAAATCACCACACTATCAAATAATCACATAAAATGGCATGTATAGCTAGACCCAACGCATTACGGTAGTCCTAGAATCGACTAAACCGTAGCTCTGATACCAATCAAATGTAACACCCCGAACCCGAGACCGACACCAGAGTCGAACACGAGGTGTTAACAGACTTTAAACCCCTTATAAAAAAATTTCCCAGACACTGGCAATCTGCGTACTAGTCGCTTTAAAAATCATATCTTGAGTTTCACAACTCAAAAATCAGTTTCGTGATTTTTCCCTGAAACTAGACTCATATGCCCATCTACATATTTTTTTCTAGAATTTTTGGTTGGGCCAATTAGTACAGTTTATTAGTCAAATTCTCCCATGTTACAGGGATCGACTACACTGACCTTTGCGCATTACGACCTGGATATCTCCCTGCACAGAGCTTCAATACTGATGCCGTTTGTTTCTATAGAAACTAGACTCAGAGAGGAATCTATACATATATGATATGACTCCTAATTATCTCTGGTTAATTTATAATGAATTTCAAAAGTCGGAACAGGGAATCCAGAAACCGTTCTGGTCCTGTCTCACGAGAACCTGAATATCTCTTAACATACTGTCCATATGATCGTTTCGTTACTTTCCTATGAAAATATATTCATCAAGGTTCGTTTACATAATTTATTCACTATTTAATTCCCTTCCTACTATTTTTAGTGATTTTCCAAATCTACATCACTGCTGCTGTCAGCATCTGCCTTTAAGGTAGACTTTACCTATTTCATAGTTTCCATGGCCCATCCTTGTTAAGCATATCCACACCTCTCAATAACCATATCCATACCAAATAATTATAACATTATACTCAAACATATATAAGCCATTTTCGCATGGCTATCCAAAATTTATACAAGTCCAAAGGGTCCATGACCCACAACAAACAAACGGGTAATCCTATACATGCCATTTCGAAGTTCAACCAAAATTGTACCAAAAGGGGGCTTTGATAGTGTGGGCGACTTTGACTTCAAGATCTCGAGTCCGATAGCTGGAGAACCAAAATCTATAAAACAGAGGAGCAATGAAACGGAGTAAGCATTTTATGCTTAGTAAGTTTTGAGCAAGGAATTCCAGCACAACAAAAGTATAGCATTCATATAGCTAAACGGATAATTTCATATGCACAAATTTTCGATATCATACTTGCTTCACATTACCAACCCTTATGTACATACACAAAAGATCAACTTAGCCAAAGGCCGGTAGCTCGTTTATCAACTGAGCGAATACTTATTTGTAAGGGCTCAACTAAATTCAAGCACATACGAAACATACCTCAATGTTGGGATGTTTCTAGAGTATTAACTGAAATTTTTTTTACAGCAATATCATTCATTCCCAAATCACGTACCTTCGGAATTTAACCGGATATAGCTCCTCGTTCGAATGCCTTCGGGACATAGCCCAGTTATAGTAACTCGTACAAATGCCTTCGGGACTTAACCCGGATTTAGTAACTCGCACAAATGCCTTCGGGCTTAGCCCGGAATTAGTATCTCGCACAAATGCCTTCGGATCTTAGTCCGGATTTAGTATCTCGCACAAATACCTTCGGATCTTAGTCCGGATATGGTCACTTAGCACAAAGCCTTCGGGACTTAGCCCAGACATCATTCAAATAGCCATGCACATTTAACAATAAATCATGGCACATTCGTATTTCATTTTCGTTACCAAAACTCAAACACAAGACACTTATCATTCTAGTAATTTCGGCTCAATAGCCACACACAAAGAGCATGATTTTGATTTGCTTAAAACATGATCTAATCAAATCTTAATTTAAGCTCTCTTACTCAAGAACTTACCTCGGATGTTGTCGAACGATTCCAATGGCTATTCGACCACTTTTTCCTTTCCTTTATCGGATTTAGTTCCCCTTTGCTCTTGAGCTTAATTAAACAAATAAATTGATTTAATCATTTGAGTATCGAAAAGAGGAACACAAGGCACTTAGCCCATTTTTATGCATTAGACATTAAAGTCACATATGTACGAAATAATGAATCAAACTCAACATTCTAGCTAATTTTTCCCCTTGGCCGAATTTTCTAAGCCAAGAGAAAAGCATCAATATGCTTGCCTCCAACCGAATACATGCAACACCAAATCTTCTTCCTATGGCCGAATATGCATGTCTATGTTGGGGCCGATTATATGCTTAATACTTCCTACAAGTATGGTTACTTGTATTGATTACAAATATCATCTTGTTTCAAGTTCAAAACTTGGCTAATACACACATATATACACTAGTAAAGCATCCTCTCCCTTTCCATCAATTTAACACATGCATTGCTCATTAACATACAAGAGTTATATTCGGCCTTAGCACACAACTTGCTAGCCGATTCTTCCCCATCTAGCAACCAATGCACATATGTGCTCACTCAAAAATGCTAAAAAGGAGATTCAAGAATCATCAATCCACCATCACATGCATCATTAACAAGCTTCATATTTAGCATGCAATGGCATTAACACAAAATCCACCTAGGCCGAATATCATCCCCATGACATAGCAAAGATTTGAACCATGGGCTAATTAGAACTCAAGCTAGCAACTAAAAACATGCATGAATCTCATGGTACAACCTCAAACATACCTTAATCTAGATACAAGTATGGCCAAACCTCCTCCTAATCCTCTTCCAAACCAAACATGAAGCAAGAACTCCTTCCTCCTTCCTTAGAATTTTCGGCCAAAAGAAGTGAAAAAAGATGAACAAAATTTTCTCTTTTCTTTTCTTTAACTCACGGCAATGGGGGGGGACAACCACACACATTTTTTTTCCCATCATATTCCCTTTCATTATTTAATTTCCATGCTCATTATTTTATTTTTTTCCACCCATGATGCACCAACACAACATGTCTATGACATGTCTTGCCCATCACCCTTGGTCTACCATGCTTGTCATGGCCGGCCACTACTCATTAGGGGGAAATTTGACATGCAAGTCCCCCCCTTTTTCCACATGCACTAATAGGTCCTTACGCATTGACCTATCACATTTTAAAATTTTCTCACATAAGTCCTATTGACTAAATTCACATGCAATCGACTAAATCGAAGCTTGAAATTTTCACACATTCATAATTACATATTCTAGACAATAAATATCACATTCAAACATTTCGGTGACTCGGTTTAGTGGTCCCAAAACCACTTCCCGACTAGGGTCAATTTTGGGCTGTCACATATGACCATAGAGAGCCTTGTAAGGTGCGATCTGAATACTCAACTGGAAACTGTTATTGTAAGCAAACTCAGCAAATGACAGATAATCCTCCCAACTGGTCAAAAATCGATAACACAATTTCTCAACATATCCTCCAGTATCTGAATCAGCCTCTCAGATTGACTATCGATCTTAGGATGGAACACATTAACGAAGTCCAATCTCGAACCTAGAGCCTCATGTAACTTTTTCCAGAATTGAGACGTGAAGCGAGGATCCCTATAAGAAATGATTAAGACTGGTACCTTATGTAACGCCCTGAATTTGGGCCTAAAAGTATTAGGCCTTGAGCATGGGAACAACTAGGAGACTGCACGTAAGTATTTAGTTGTACAAGAAAATGACACAAACGCAAGTTTGTTTCATTGGTTAAGTGTTCTGAGAAGTCTCTGATAAGTCCTCGGTTCAAACCTGGGCTTTAGCAAAAATTTTAATTTTAAGTGAATAGGGCTCTTGGATCTAGATAGTAAGCTTCTTTAATTAAATTAGGTAATATTTGTAACACCCCGAACCCGAGTCCGACACCGGAGTCGAACACGAGGTGTTAACAAACTTTGAAAAATTTCCAGACACTGCCCAATCTGTGTACTAGTCGCTTTAAAAATCATATCTTGAGCTTCACAACTCGAAAATCAGTTTCGTGATTTTTCCCTGAAAATAGACTCATATGCCCATCTACATATTTTTTCTAGAATTTTTGATCAGGCCAATTAGTACAGTTTATTAGTTAAAGTCTCCCATGTTACAGGAATCAACTACCTGACCTTTGCGCATTACGACTTGGATATCTCCTTGTACAGGGCTCCAATACTGATGCTGTTTGTTTCTATAGAAACTAGACTCAGAGAGGAATCTATACATATATGGTATGATTCCTAATTATCTCTGGTTAATTTATAATAAATTTCCAAAGTCGGAACAAGAAACCCAGAACCCGTTCTGACCCTGTCTCACGAGAACCTTAATATCTCTTAACATACTGTCCGTATGATTGTTTCGTTACTTTCCTATGAAAGTAGATTCTTCAAGGTTTGTTTACATAATTTATTCACTATTTAATTCCATTCCTACTATTTTTAGTGATTTTCCAAATCTACATCACTGATGCTGTCAGCATCTACCTTTAAGGTAGGCTTTACCTATTTCATGGTTCAACTAGCCCTTTTTGCATACATAGCACAATTTATGAAAGTGATTAACCATCCCTGTGGCCAATCCTTGTCAAGCATATCCACACTAAACGATTATAACATTATACTTAAACACATATAAGCCATTTTCACATGGCTATCCAAAACTTATACATCACATAAAGTACTCGAAAAACAACAATGGGTCGTCCTAAACATGCCACATCAAAATTCAACCAAAAGAGTACCCAAAAGAGCCTTTGATAGTGTGGGCGACTTCGACTTCAAGATCCCGAGTCCGATAGCTGGAGAACCAAAAATCTATAAAACAGAGGAGCAATGGAACGAAGTAAGCAATTTATGCTTAGTAAGTTTTGAGCAAGGAATTCCAGCATAACGAAAGAATAGCACACATTTAGCTAAACGGAATATTTCATAATACACAAGTTTCCGATATCAAACTTACTTCACAACGTTAACCCTTATGTACATACACAAAAGATCAACTCAGCCAAAGGCCGGTAGCTCGTTTATCAACTGAGCGAATACTTATTTGTAAGGGCTCAACTAAATTCAAGCACATACGAAACATACCTCAATGTTGGGATGTTTCGAGAGTATTAACTGGAATTTTACAGCAAGTTCATTCATTCCCAAATCACGTACCTTCGGAATTTAACCGGATATAGCTCCTCGTTCAAATGCCTTCGGGACATAGCCCGGTTATAGTAATTCGCACAAATGCCTTCGGGACTTAACCCGGATTTAGTAACTCGCACAAATGCCTTCGGGCTTAGCCCGGAATTAGTATCTCGCACAAATGCCTTCGGGCTTAGCCCGGAATTAGTATCTCGCACAAATGCCTTCGGGCTTAGCCCGGAATTAGTATCTCGCACAAATGCCTTCGGGCTTAGCCCGAAATTAGTATCTCGCACAAATGCCTTCGGATCTTAGTCCGGATATTGTCACTTAGCACAAGCCTTCGGATCTTAGTCCGGATATTGTCACTTAGCACAAGCCTTCGGGACTTAGCCCGGACATCATTCAAATAACCATGCACATTTAACAATAAATCATGGCCCATTCGTATTTCATTTTCGTTAGCAAAACTCAAACACAAGACATTTATCATTCTTGCAAATTCGGCTCAATAGCCACACAAAGAGCATGATTTTAATTTGCTTAAAACATGATCTAATCACATCATAATTTAAGCTCTTTTACTCAAGAACTTACCTCGGGTGTTGTCGAACGATTCCGCTAACTATTCGACCACTTTTTCCTTCCCTTTATCGGATCTATTTCCCCTTTGCTCTTGAGCTTAATTAAACAAATAAATTGATTTCATCATTTAGGCATCGAAAAGATGAACACAAGGCACTTAGCCCATATTTATACATTAGACATTAAAGTCACATACATGTGAAATCATGCATCAACACAACATATTAGCTAATTTTTCCCCCTTGGCCGAATATGCATGTCTATTTTTGGGGTCGATTTCAACACTTAATACACACATATACACACTAGTAAAGCATCCTCCCCCTTTCCATCAATTTAACACATGCATTGCTCATTAACATGCAAAGTTACATTCGGCCTTAGCACACAACTTGCTAGCCGATTCTTCTCCATTTAGCAACCAATGCACATATGTGCTCACACAAAAATGCTAAAAAGGAGGTTCAAGAATCATCAAGTCATCATCACATGCATCATTAACAAACTTCATATTTAGCATGCAATGGCATTAACACAACCTCCACCTAGGCCGAATTTTAACTCATCCTCTTGCCTCATCACCACCACATCAAACATCAACCAAGAATGGTGCATCCATGGTCAAATGTCATTTCCATCACATAGCAAGATTTAGACCATGGGCTAGGTAGAACTCAAGCTAACAACTAAAACATGCATGCATCTCATGGAACATCATCAAACATACCTTAGCCTAGCTACATGCATGGCCGAACCTCTTCACCTTTCTTCTTCCTTCCTCCTTAAAATTATTGGCCAAGGATGAACCAAAGGATGAGAAATTTTTTTTTCTTTGTTTTTCTTTCTAGTTTCGGCAAGTATGAAGATGAGAAAAGGATGAACAAAATTCTCTCCTTTCTTTTCTTTAGCTCACGGCAATGGGGGGGGGACAAACAACTACACACACATTTTTTTTTTTGTATTCACCATACTCCTTTTCATTATTTTATGCCCATGCCCCTTATTTTATTTGTTTTATCCCAACATTTTATGACACAAATTAACATATTTTATTTGTGCCATACTTATGCCATAATTTCCATAAAAAAAATTGCACAATTGCTCATCATGCCCATCATGGCCGACCACCTTGTTTTAAGGTGGGAAATTTGACATGCAAATCCACCTATTTCATACTATAAGTTATTTGGCCACTACAAATTAGCCTATAGCATTTGCAAAAATTTTCACATGAGTCACATTTCAAAATTTCACTCACAATTGGCAAAATCAAAGCATGAAATTTTCACACATGCACTTTCACATGAAATAAACATAGGATATAACATCTAATTATTATTGTGACTCGGTTTAGCGGTCCCGAAACCACTTCCCGACTAGGGTCAATTTTGGGCTGTCACAACTCTCCCCCACTTAAGAAATTTTCGTCCCCGAAAATCTTACCAGTGAATAGGTTTGGGTATCGCTCTTTCATCAAGCTCTCGGTCTCCCAAGTAGCTTCCTCGATCCCATGTTTGAGCCATAACACCTTTACTAGCGGAACTCTTTTGTTTCGCAACTCCTTCACTTCACGAGCTAGGATACGCATCGGTTCTTCTTCATAGCTCATATCGTCTTGAATTTCAACCTCTGATGGGCTAATTATGTGCGATGGATCAGATCGATAGCGTCGAAGCATCGAAACATGAAAGACGTCGTGAATCTTTTCAAGCTCAGGGGGCAAAATCAATCTATACACAACCGGACCAACTCGTTCAGAGATTTCGTACGGCCCAATGAATCTTGGGTTCAACTTGCCCTTACGGCCAAACCTGAGTATATTTTTCCAAGGTGAAACCTTAAGGAACACTTTGTCTCCCACCTGATACTCGATGTCTTTTCGTTTCAAATCCGCGTACGACTTCTGACGATCTGTGGCTACCTTCAGACTTTCACGAATTACCTTTACTTTCTGTTCAGCATCTTTAATCAAATCAACTCCGAAAATTTTACTTTCACCGAGCTCGGTCCAAAACAATGGTGTACGGCATTTACGACCGTACAAAGCCTCGTAAGGTGCCATCTTAATACTTGATTGAAAACTATTGTTGTAAGCGAATTCAATCAAAGGTAAATACCGTTCCCATGAACTACTGAACTCGAGGATGCAACATCTCAACATATCCTCAAGTATCTGAATTATCCGCTCGGATTGACCATCGGTTTGGGGGTGAAAAGCAGTGCTAAAATGCAGCTTGGTACCCAGAGCTTCTTGCAATTTCTTCCAAAATCGTGAGGTGAATCTCGGATCTCTATCCGACACGATAGAAACAGGTACCCCATGTAATCTCACAATTTGAGAAACGTACAATTCAGCTAGTTTATCCAATGAAAAATCCGTACGTACGGGGATGAAATGAGCCGACTTAGTCAGCCTATCAACAACAACCCAAATCGCATCCTTCTTACTTGCTGACAATGGCAGTCCAGACACAAAGTCCATTGTGACTCGATCCCACTTCCACTCGGGTATCATGATCGGCTGGAGTAATCCTGAAGGCACTTGATGTTCCGCTTTCACTTATTGACATATTAAACATCTCGAAACAAAGTCGGAGATGTCCCGTTTCATACCATGCCACCAAAATTGACGTTTCAAATCGTTGTACATTTTCGTACTCCCCGGGTGAATTGACATTCGGCTACAATGGGCTTCGTTCAGAATCATCGAAATGAGTTCCGAATTCCTTGGAACACACAAACGATTTTTGAACCTCAAACAATCATCATCATCAATTTGAAACTCCGATTCCTCGTTCGGAACACACTTAGCCCGTTTTGTAACCAATTCATCATCGACTTTCTGAGCTTCACGAATTTGGTGAGTCAATAATGGTTTAGCTTTTAATTCAGCTACTAACACATTGTCTGGTAGAACAGACAAATGCACGTTCATCGCTCGTAAAGCAAACAATGACTTCCGGCTTAAGGCGTCCGCAACCACGTTAGCCTTTCCCGGGTGGTAACCAATGACAAGCTCGTAATCTTTCAACAACTCAAGCCAACGTCTTTGTCGCAGATTCAAGTCTCGTTGAGTCATCAAATATTTGAGACTTTTGTGATCCGAAAATACATGGCACTTCTCACCAAACAGATAATGTCGCCATATTTTTAAAGCAAACACGATGGCAGCTAGTTCGAGATCATGGGTCGGATAATTCCTCTCATGTGGCTTCAATTGTCTCGACGCATAGGCCACGACTCGACCTTCTTGCATCAATACGCAACCCAACCCAAGTAGGGATGCGTCACTATAAATGACAAACTCTTTACCTGATTCGGGTTGCACCAAAATTGGAGCTTCAGTCAAATGAGTTTTCAGTTGATCGAAACTTTTCTGACATTTCTCTGTCCACTCGAACTTAACATCCTTTTGAAGTAGCTTTGTCATTGGTGTGGCTATCATCGAGAAACCTTTGACAAATCGTCAGTAATAACCGGCGAGCCCCAAAAAGCTCCGAACTTCAGTAATATTTCTCGGAGGTTTCCAGTCAAGTATGGCTGAAATTTTGTTCGGGTCAACTCGAATACCCGACGCGGATACCACATGACCCAAGAAGCTAACCTCTCTTAACCAGAACTCACACTTACTGAACTTAGCATATAACTACTTATCCCGCAAAATTTGCAGCACTAGCCTCAGATGCTCAGCATGTTCGGTCTCATCTCTTGAATAGACCAAAATGTCATCAATGAACACAACTACGAACCGATCCAAATACGGTCTGAAGATCCGATTCATCAAATCCATAAATACTGCAGGGGCATTAGTGAGCCCAAACGGCATCACTAAGAATTCGTAGTGACCATATCTCGTTCTGAAAGCAGTTTTGGGAATATCTGAATCTCAAATTCGTAACTGATAATAGCCCGATCTCAAATCTATTTTTGAGAACACTGAGGCTCCCTTCAGTTGGTCGAACAAATCATCGATGCGCGGCAACGGATATTTGTTCTTTATCGTCACTTTATTCAGCTGACGATAGTCAATGCACAACCTCATGGTTCCGTCCTTCTTTTTCACGAACAATACTGGTGCACCCCAAGGTGAGAAACTTGGTCGAGCGAAACCTCTATCCGTCAGTTCTTGCAACTGAGCTTTCAACTCCTTTAACTCTGTTGGTGCCATACGATACGGAGCTATCGAAATCGGCGTAGTCACAGGTACAAGCTCAATACCAAACTCTACCTCCCGAACAGGTGGTAAACCCGGTAATTCTTCCGGAAAAACATCCGGGTATTCACAAACCACCGGCACAGATTCGGGTTTCTTTTCTAATTCTTTGTCATCAAGTACATACGCAAGGTATGCTTCGCACCCTTTTCTTACATATTTCTGTGCCAACAGTGCTGATATTACAGCTAGCATCCCCTCCAAGTCCGCAGACTCAATTCGGACTACTTCGTTATTTGCGCACCTCAAATCAATAGTCTTGCTCTTGCAGTTCACAATCGCATCATGCGCGGTCAACCAATCCAAACCAAGGATAACATCAAATTCATCAAACGGCAAAAGCATCAAGTCTGCCGGAAAACAGGAACCTCGAATTTCCAGGGGACATTTCTTGCACACTTTGTCGACAAGCACGTAACGACCCAAGGGATTTGACACCCGAATTACGAAGTCAGTAGACTCAATAGGTAAAGTCTTACTGGATGCTAAGGTTTCACATATGTAAGAATGAGTAGAACCGGGGTCAATCAAAGCAATTACATTAGTATCAAAGAGAGTGAATGTACCGGTAATAACATCAGGCGAAGAAGCATCCTCGCGGGCACGTATAGCATAAGCTCTTGCAGGCGCACGAGCTTCGGATCTGGTTATATCATCTCTAGATCCTCTCTGACCACCACCAGTATTGCTCGCATTTCCAGATGGTCTACCCCGAGCAGTGGTAGCACCCGGTCTCCCACTCTGATTTACATTCTGTTCCGACAACCTCGGGCAATCTTTAATGAAGTGGTCAACTGATCCGCATTTGTAACAGGAGCGGTCAGGGAATCTACAACTCCCCGAATGCCATTTACCGTAATATCGGCATTTCGTTCTGTCTCGACGTTCATTCCCAACACTGGCGACTGAAGTGCCTCGTGTACCTACAAGGGGTCGATCACGATCTCGTCTAAAAAAAACCCGAAGTGCCTCTAAATTGGCCCGCATCATCCCAAAATCTCTTCGATGCCTGTTGAAGAGACCTTCCCGAGGATCTTTTACGAAACTCTCCAGTTCCCTCATCAACTCTTTGCTTTTCTTTTCTAAGCTCTTCGGCTTTACAAGCTCGTTCAACAAGTACCACGAACTCTCGTATTTCAAGAACGCCAACGAACATTTTTATATCTTCATTCAGCCCATCCTCGAAGCGTTTACACATAATAGCTTCGGACGAAACACATTCCCGAGCGTATTTGCTAAGTCTAACAAATTTTCGCTCGTAATCAGTAACCGACATGGAGCCTTGCTTAAGCTCAAGAAATTCCTTCCGTTTTTTATCAACAAACCTCTGACTGATATACTTTTTCCGAAACTCAGTTTGGAAAAACTCCCAAGTTACTTGCTCTCGGGGCACAACGGAAGTCAGAGTACTCCACCAATAGTAGGCAGAATCACGTAGCAAGGAGATAGCACACTTTAGGCATTCATCGGGTGTACAAGATAGCTCATCGAGTACCCGGATAGTGTTGTCCAGCCAAAATTCAGCTTGCTCGGCATCATCGCTATCCATAGCCTTAAATTCAGTAGCCCCATGTTTTTGGATTCTGTCAACTGGGGGCTTATTTGACCTTATTTGGTCAGTTACCGGTGGTATTGTAGGTGCGGGGGTAGTATTTGTCGGGAATGGAGGTTGTGGAACAGCCATATTAGTTCGAATGTATTGGTTGAACCAATCATTCATCACGCTATAGAATGCTTGTCTAGCTTCATCATTCGGATTACTAGCATTAGGTTGAGAGTCTGCCGGCACTGTCCCTTGTGCAGGAGCAGGCGCTACACTCTCAAGATCATCAGCTACCTCTCGGTCACGATCGGGATCCATTACTATAAATAAACACATTTACAATTGTCAGAAATCACCACACTATCAAGTAATCACATAAAATGGCATGTATAGCTAGACCCAAAACATTATGGTAGTCCTAGAATCGACTAAACCGTAGCTCTGATACCAATAAAATGTAACACCCCGAACCCGAGTCCGACACCGGAGTCGAACACGAGGTGTTAACAAACTTTGAAAAATTTCCAGACACTGCCCAATCTGTGTACTAATCGCTTTAAAAATCATATCTTGAGCTTCACAACTCGAAAATCAGTTTCGTGATTTTTCCCTAAAACTAGACTCATATGCCCATCTACATATTTTTTTCTAGAATTTTTGATTGGGCCAATTAGTACATTTTATTAGTTAAAGTCTCCCATGTTACAGGAATCGACTACCCTGACCTTTGCGCATTACGACTTGGATATCTCCTTGTACAGGGCTCCAATACTGATGCTGTTTGTTTCTATAGAAACTAGACTCAGAGAGGAATCTATAAATATATGGTATTACTCCTAATTATCTCTGGTTAATTTATAATCAATTTCCAAAGTCGGAACAAGGAACCCGGAACCCGTTCTGACCCTGTCTCACGAGAACCTTAATATCTCTTAACATACTGTCCGTATGATTGTTTCGTTACTTTCCTATGAAAGTAGATTCTTCAAGGTTTGTTTACATAATTTATTCACTATTTAATTCCATTCCTACTATTTTTAGTGATTTTCCAAATCTACGTCACTGATGCTGTCAGCATCTACCTTTAAGGTAGGCTTTACCTATTTCATGGTTCAACTAGCCCTTTTTGCATACATAGCACAATTTATGAAAGTGATTAACCATCCCCGTGGCCAATCCTTGTCAAGCATATCCACACTAAACGATTATAACATTATACTTAAACACATATAAGCCATTTTCACATGGCTATCCAAAACTTATACATCACATAAAGTACTCGAAAAACAACAATGGGTCGTCCTAAACATGCCATATCAAAATTCAACCAAAAGAGTACCCAAAAGAGCCTTTGATAGTGTGGGCGACTTCGACTTCAAGATCCCGAGTCCGATAGCTGGAGAACCAAAAATCTATAAAACAGAGGAGCAATGGAACGAAGTAAGCAATTTATGCTTAGTAAGTTTTGAGCAAGGAATTCCAGCATAACGAAAGAATAGCACACATTTAGCTAAACGGAATATTTCATAATACACAAGTTTCCGATATCAAACTTACTTCACAACGTTAACCCTTATGTACATACACAAAAGATCAACTCAGCCAAAGGCCGGTAGCTCGTTTATCAACTGAGCGAATACTTATTTGTAAGGGCTCAACTAAATTCAAGCACATACGAAACATACCTCAATGTTGGGATGTTTCGAGAGTATTAACTGGAATTTTACAGCAAGTTCATTCATTCCCAAATCACGTACCTTCGGAATTTAACCGGATATAGCTCCTCGTTCAAATGCCTTCGGGACATAGTCCGGTTATAGTAATTCGCACAAATGCCTTCGGGACTTAACCCGGATTTAGTAACTCGCACAAATGCCTTCGGGCTTAGCCCGGAATTAGTATCTCGCACAAATGCCTTCGGGCTTAGCCCGGAATTAGTATCTCGCACAAATGCCTTCGGATCTTAGTCCGGATATTGTCACTTAGCACAAGCCTTCGAAACTTAGCCCGGACATCATTCAAATAACCATGCACATTTAACAATAAATCATGGCCCATTCGTATTTCATTTTCGTTAGCAAAACTCAAACACAAGACATTTATCATTCTTGCAAATTCGGCTCAATAGCCACACAAAGAGCATGATTTTAATTTGCTTAAAACATGATCTAATCACATCATAATTTAAGCTCTTTTACTCAAGAACTTACCTCGGGTGTTGTCGAACGATTCCGCTAACTATTCGACCACTTTTTCCTTCCCTTTATCGGATCTATTTCTCCTTTCTTTTCTTTAGCTCACGGCAATGGGGGGGGACAAACAACTACACACACATTTTTTTTTTGTATTCACCATACTCCTTTTCATTATTTTATGCCCATGCCCCTTATTTTATTTGTTTTATCCCAACATTTTATGACACAAATTAACATATTTTATTTGTGCCATACTTATGCCATAATTTCCATAAAAAAAATTGCACAATTGCTCATCATGCCCATCATGGCCGGCCACCTTGTTTTAAGGTGGGAAATTTGACATGGAAATCCACCTATTTCATACTATAAGTTATTTGGCCACTACAAATTAGCCTATAGCATTTGCAAAAATTTTCACATGAGTCACATTTCAAAATTTCACTCACAATTGGCAAAATCAAAGCATGAAATTTTCACACATGCACTTTCACATGAAATAAACATAGGATATAACATCTAATTATTATTGTGACTCGGTTTAGCGGTCCCGAAACCACTTCCCGACTAGGGTCAATTTTGGGCTGTCACAATATTTGACATAAATGATATTGTGGTCCTGTGGTAAGTGGCGTGTGGTAGTTGCTGGAGGTCTGAGGTTCAATTCAAGGCAATGTAATAGAGTATTTATTTTTCTACTCTTGCTGTGTAAGAAGCAGATGTGGTTTGAGACTCTGTTAAGTGGAGTTTGACTTGGTCAGGGAGTGTTATGTGGAGGAAATCAAGGAGAGGATTATGGAGAGATTTTAGGAGAAAAAGAAAGAATTTGAGTGTTTGAAGGTGTTGTGCCGAAATTGGGCTGTAGGCACACAGAATTTCAACTGAGGTTGTTTTTCCCAAAAACTTAAGGCTTATCAACTCTTTTTGTTCTTTATCTCTTTTCTTCTTATAGGTTTTTGGCAAAATTGGGGTTCTTTTCTTTTGTTTTTGAAGCCGACTTGTGCTATTTGAAGTACCTTTTTGGTCAGAGTTTCTACAATTTACTTCTTTCACCAAAACCTCTTGTCCACGGTTTTCTTCTCCTGTGCACCTTTTCTCAAATGGCTTCCTTATTGGCCGAATATCTATGGTCTGCTTACCTCTTTGCCTCTTTTAGTTTTAGCCTATGGTGACTGATCCATTCTTTGTTTTTCTTCCTCATTCTCTTCAGTGCAACCTAATCTTTGTTGGTTGAATAGTGCTCCTGCATTTACCCTTGTGAACTAATCCTTACTTTTGTCCTTCTCTGTCGATCCTGATGGTAAGTGCCGTGTTTTTGGATGTACTCTTTGTTCATTCTTTTCTCTTCTGCCATATTTATGGTTCTCATTTAACCTACTCGTTCTGATCGACGTTGTTAGGGGAGTGGTGGCGTTTGTTTTGCCTCGTCGTAGTGGTTATTTGTGGAGATTGTGAATCAATTATTTTCCATCCCCTAGAATTGGTTTCACAATTATCTTTGGTAAGTGTTATTGCTGGTTCAATTGTTTATGTGAATTTTCTAATATAGGATGTTGGAATCTCAGTCTATGTGCAGACCATTTGTAAGAACCTTTAAGCAATCTTCGGCAACAGCTAAGGGGTGAGAAATCTTAAGCGTTCGATCAAGGTAAGTGTCGAACTATAATTTAGATAAGTATTATTAATGGGAATAGTTACCCATTTGTTAAAGGACTAATGTTGGGGATATGATTGATTATAGGTTGGTGCTCGTGGAGACTGTGCTCTTGTCATTAACAGGTGTGTATTCATACACTAAATAGATTGTAGAACTACAAAAGCCGAAAAGTCGAAAAGCCGAAAGAATGGCCTTTGGGCCACATGGGTGTGCGAACGCACATGTGGTTAACCGAGCCAATAAATCATGGGCAAAGGACTATAGAGGCCACCATGAGCGTTCTCATGGGTTTGGGCCGTTTTGGGCACAATGGGCCTAAATAGGCCATGTGGGCCCAATGGGCTTGTGGGCTCTAACGGATATATTCCACTATACATGATAATTACTAGGCCGGGCTGTGTAGTTCGTACGATTGTGGTAATTTTTGGACTTGATGGGCCACATGGGCGTGCGAGCCTACTTGGGCCCATTTGCACTGTTAGGATCGTTAAGGTTACACGAGTCGTTCGAGGCGACTGCAGAACTTCTAATAGGTCGATTAGAGTACTTAGAACCCCAAGGCAGATAAAACGACTATTTTACCCTCGTGAGTAATGACTGATCTGTGCTATGATTTGACTGTACTAAGTATGACATTCTGTATACACTTATGATTTATGACATAACATTCTACATGGAGTTGGGATACTATTATGGAGGAAGTGTACTGTTACTGGTGGCTTTGTCACATATACTATTATTGGTGGCTTTGCCACATATATTAATACTGGCAGCTTTGGTGGGTTACTATTGTTGGAAGCTTTTCTGCGATATTAAGACTGGCAGCTTTGCTACGATACTGGTATGTTGGCTAGGTGGGTTGACTTTGTCCCCACATGGTGTGATGGTGGTACGTAGTGGTGTGTTGGCTGGATTAGGATAGGTTGAATTATTGTGTTGCATTGTTACTGCATTGGGCTAAGGCCCACTGTGTACTGTTTCTGAATAGGGTTCAGGCTCAGAATGTGATGTTGACTGTTTGTTTATTATTGGGATTACACACTGAGTTTTCGTAAACTCACCCAACTGTTTATACTGTGCAGGTAATCCTTAAGCGGATCGGTGCTGCGAGGGACTCAGAGATGCCCACACTACTGCTCCTATTTTCTTTTATTTGGCATTTATTTGCTATTAGATTTCATTTTTGGTTTTGAATTATGTAATAAGGCCTCTCTAAATTTTCCAGCTTTTAATTTGGGTTTTTTTTATTATTATTTGTATCTAATAAAAGTAGAACGCGATTTTTCCAAAATGATAACTGTTTCCAAAACACTACATTTTCGCGACACTTGAGAAATGCTTCCATAACAAACAGAGTTTTAAAAGTAATAACAATTTAAGATTAATAATGAATATCTAAAATGATTTAAGTTCTAACAAAGAGGCTTTAAATTTCCAAATGGGTTTTCATCAGCAAGGGCAAGTTTTTGAAAAGTACTCCAATGTGATACATCCAGATTGGGCCATAACATCTAGGCCGAATTTGGGGCATTACATTTAGTGTTATAAGAGCCAAGTTACAAAATTCGACTGTGGTTTGGGTTTCTTTAAAATTTAAAATTTTGGAAAAGAAAAATAGACTATTTAAAATGATTTGAAATTCTTGGAAATGTTTTACTGAATGTGTGGTACATTGAGTCTCCGACGCTGATCCTATAAGTCATTCTGAAACTGTTGCTTGTTTGCACTGAAATGCATTAAATAGAAATACTATAATTTCTTTAAGTATTAGACTATATTGAAACACTCTAGTTAGAGTTAACTGAAGCATTGGAATTTAGATTCTGTATTTATTCTCTGTGTGTTCTGGAAATGTAGATCTTTAAGTTAACGACAGTACTGATATCGATTCCGAGGCTAAGCAAGGTCACAAGGGGTTGCCTGTTTCACCAAATCATGAGATTGTTCTGGAGGCGGAGGTCAGGGTAGGTTGCCAACTTTGGATAGTGATAGCCTGAAGCTTGGTACTAGCGCACTGACTCGGTTAGTAATAGAGGTTCTAGAGGAAGTTTTTGAGTCTAGAGTTAAGAAGATTAGTGAAATGCTTCAGGCTAGGTGATTGGATTGTAAGAAGAAGAGAGATCACAGTTCTTTGAGGCTGGAGCCTTAAAACGTGTTAAAACGCGTCCGAACCTACCAGTTTGCGAGCATTGTAAAAGGTATCATTCAGGCAAATGCAGAGAAAGTAGGAACATATCTCAAATGCGGGTATGAGGAGCATCAGGTTCGGGATTGCAAAGTCACTTTTAAGCCAGGTATGTTTTATTTGGGTATGATGATTGGGATATAGAAATTGTATGCGGGTGATATCTATATGCTCCAAAGGTTAGATGTTTTGGGTGTGTGTAAGAGTTTCAAGTTCAAGTTAAAATGTGTTAGTGTTATTGGTATCAGAGTGCGCAACAAGAACGTAGTGGTGTAGTCTGGGTTGTGCAAACTGTTATGATAGTTGGAAATTTCGAGGATGAAATTTCTTTAAGAATGGGTGAATTGTAACGCCCCGAATTTAGGCCAAAAGTATTAGGCCTTAAGCATTGGAACAGCAAGGAGACTACACGTAAGTATTTAGTTGTACAAGGAAATGACACAAACGCATGTTTGTTTCAGTGGTTAAGTGTTTTGGGAAATGTCTGAGAAGTCTTGGGCTCAAACCTAGGCTTTAGCAAAAATTTTAATTTTAAGTGAATAGGGCCCTTTGTTCTAGATAGTAGGCTTTTTTAATTAAATTAGGTAATATTTGACACAAATGAGATTGTGATCCTGTGGTAAGTGGCGTGTGGTAGTTGCTGAAGGTCTGAGGTTCAAGTCAAGGCAATGTAATAGAGTATTTATTTTGCTACTCTTGCAGTGTAAGAAGAAGATGTGGTTTAAGACTCTGTTGAGTGGAGTTTGATTGGTCAGGGAGTGTTATGTGGAGGAAATCAAGGAGAGGATTATGAAGAGATTTTAGGAGAAAAAGAGGAATTTGAGTGTTCGAAGGTGTTGTGTCGAAATTAGACTGTGGACACACAGAATTTTGGCTGAGGTTGGTTTTCCCAAAAAGTTAATGCTTGTCAACTCTTTTTGTCCTTCCTCCCTTTTCTTCTTACGGGTTTTTAGACAATTGGAGTTCTTTTCTTTTGTTTTTGAAGTCAACTTGTGCTGTTTTCTTCTTTCCCCGAAACCTCTTGTCCACAGTTTTCTTCTCCTGTGCACCTTTTCTCAAACAGCTTCCTTCTTAGCCGAATATTTATGGTCTGCTTACCTCTTTGCCTCTTTCAGTTTTAACCTGTAGTGATTGATCCATTCTTTCTTTTTCTTCCTCCTTCTCTTCAGTGTAACCTAATCTTTGTTGGCCGAATAGTGTTCCTGCATTGACCCTTGTGAACAGATTCTTACTTTTGTCCTTCTCTGTCGATCCTAGTGGTAAGTGTCGTGTTTTTGGATGTAGTCTCTATTCATTATTTTCTCTTCTGCTGTATCTATGGTTCTCTTTTATCCTTCTCTTTCTGATCGACGTTGTTAGGGGAGTGGTGGCACTAGTTTTGCCTCGTTGTAGTGGTTATCTTATAGAGATTGTGAATTAATTGTTTTCCATCCTCTAGAATCGGTTTCACAATTATTTTAGGTACGTGTTATTGTTGGTTCAATTGTTTATGCAAATTTTCTAATAGAGGATGTTGGAATCTCGGTCTGAGTGTAGACGATTTGTAAGAACCTTCAATTAATCTTCGGCAACGACTAAGAGGTGAGAAATCTTAAGCGTTTGATCAAGGTAAGTGTCGAACTATATTTTGGATAAGTATTATTAATGGGAATAGTTACCCATTTGTTAAATGACTAATGTTGGGGATATGATTGATTATAGGTTGGTGCTCGAGGAAACTGCGCTCTTGTCATTAACAGGTGTGTATTCACACACTGAATAGATTGTAGAATGGAAAAAGCTGAAAAGTCAAAAAGCCGACAAGCAGAAAAGCTGAAAGAATGGCCTTTTGGCCACATGGGTGTGCAAACGCACATGTGGTTAACCGATCCCACGAATAATGGGCATAGGACTGTAGAGGCCACCATGAGCGTTCTCATGGGTTTGGGCAATTCTGGGCCACAATGGCCAAAATGGGCCGTGTGGGCCCAACGGGCTTGTGGGCTCCACACGAATATATTCCACTATACATGGTAATTGCTGGACCAAGCTGTGTACTTCGCACGGTCGTGGTAATATTTGGGCTTGATAGGCCACACAGGTGTATGGGCCTACTTGGGCCGCATAATGGGCCTTGGGCCTATTTGCATTGTTAGGATCGTTAAGGTTACAGGAGTCGTTCTAGGTGACTGCAAACCTTTTGATAGGTCAATAATAGTACCTAGATCCCCGAGGCAAGTAAAATGACCAAAATACCTCTATAGGGTAAGATGACTATTTTACCTTCGAGGGTAAATGACTGATCTGTTCTAAGATTTGATTGTACTAAGTATGACATTCTGTATACACGTATGATTTATGACATAATATTCTGCATGGGGTTGGGATACTATTGTGGAGGAAGTGTACTGTTATTGGTGGCTTTGTCACATATACTGTTACTGGTGGCTTTGCCGCATATACTGATATGGCAGCTTTGCTATGATATTATTACGGGCAGTTTTGCTGCGATATTGGTGTGTTGGTTGGGTGGGTCGACTTTATCCCCACATGGTGTATTGGTGGAATGGAGTGGTGTCTTGGCTGGATTGGGATTGGTTGCATTATTGTGTTGCATTCTTACTACATTGGGCTAAGGCCCACTCTATACTATTTATGAATAGGGCTTAGGGACAGACTGTGATGTTCATTGTTTGTTTATCATTGGGATTACACACTAGGTTTTCATAAACTCGCCCAACTGTTTATACTGTACAGGTAATCCTTAGGCGGATCGGTGCTGTGAGGGACTCGGAGATGGCCACACTACTGCTCCTGTTTTCTTTTATTTGGCATTTATTTGCTATTATATTTCGCTTTGGGTTTTGAATTATGTAATAAGGCCTCTCTAAATTTTCCAGCTTTTAATTTGGGTTTTTGTTTATTATGATTTATATTTGATAAATGTAGAACGCAAATTTTCCAAAACGATAACTGTTTCCAAAACACTAAGTTTTCACGACACTTGAGAAATGCTTCCGCAACAAACAGAGTTTTAAAAGTAATAACAATTTAAGATGAATAATTAATAGCTAAAATGATTTGAGTTCTAACAAAGGGGCTTTAAATAAACAAACAGGTTTTCATCAGCAAGAGCAAGTTTCGAAAAAGCACTCCAATGTGACACTTCCAAACTCGGCCATAACATCTAGGCTGGGTTTGGGGTGTTAAACCTTATGCAGTCTCGCTATCTCAGAAATGTATAGCTTTGCCAACTTTTGAAGAGAAAAGTCAGTCCTAACCAGAAAAAAATGCATAGACTTGGTCAGTCGATCCACGATGACCCAAATAGAATCCTTCTTTGTGGGTGTTAGAGGCAACCCACTAACGAAGTCCATCGTTACTCACTCCCATTTCCATAGTAGAGTCATAACCGGCTGTAGCAAACCCAAAGGTAACTGATGTTTAGCCTTAGCCTGCTAGCATGTCAGACATTGTGCAATAAAATTAGTAACCTCCCGTTTCAATCCCGGCCACTAGTACAATTCTCAAAGATCTCGGTACATCTTATTCCCACTGGGATGCATAGTATAAGGGCTACTATGCACCTCTCTCATAATAGACAGCCTCAGATCAGTATCATTCAGTACACAAATCTGACCATGAAAATAGAGTACCCCATCATTATTCAGCCCAAAGTTCGTAGTGCTGCCACTCTTAAACTGACGGAATTGAAGACCCAACGACGCATCCTCTAACTTTCTATCCCGAATTTGTTCTATCCAAGTTGGTTTAACCTACAACTCAGCCAACAAACTTCCGTTGTTGAACAAACTAAGTCGAGTGAACATTGCTCTAAGATCAGTCATTGCCCTACAGCTCAGCACATCTGCCACCACATTGGCCTTACCAAGATGGTACTCAATAGTATAGTCATAGTCCTTAAGCAGCTCAATCCATCTATGCTACCTAAGATTCAACTCCTTCAGAGTCAAGAGGTACCTAAGGCTTTTCTGATCAATATAGATAGTGTACTTCATACCGTACAGATGAGAATGGAACACCCCAAACCCGGCCCAGATGTTCTGGTTGAACCTGACAATGTCACATGGAATGGAATTTGAAATCAAAATTTATCAAGTTAAAATCGTTTCAGTTTATTAGCTTTTATTTATCTTTCGTTAATTTCAAAACTATTTTCTCGTTAATTCGATTTGTTTAAAACATATTCTATAGTGGAAGCTCTTAAAACCATGATAGTTAAATAAAATCATTCGCGTTTAGAAAAAATGTTGTTTTTAATAAAACTGAGTTTTCGTTGCAGTTCTAAAGTTCATGAAAACAGTTAAAATCCAAAACAAAGGCAAACAGTCCAAAAGTCCCAAATTACATAAAAAAATGCATCAGAAAGCAAATAGAAATAAAACCATAAATGAAATTAAAATCATTCACTCGACATGTGGTCACTGTACAGATAGTGCCTCTAGATTTTTAAAGAAGAAACTACTGCAGCTAACTTGAGATAATGCGTCGAATAGTTTGCTTCATGCGTCTTAAGCTAATGGGACGCATAAGCCATAACCTTACCATCTTGCATCAGAATGCAACCCAAACCCACATGCGACGCGTCACTGTAAAACATAAATTCCTTCCCAGGTTCAGACTGTATTAGAAAAGAAGCCTCAGTTAGAACAGTCTTGAGCTTCTCAAAGCTCTTCTGCTGCATATCAGTTTAGACAAAAAAAACCCTTACGTAGTAGCTTAGTTAAGGGCACTGCAATCAATGAGAAACCTTCCATAAACCGTCGATAATAACCCGCCAGGCCTAGAAAACTATGGATCTTAGGCACATTCTTAAGCTGTTTCAAATCCACTACAACCTTAATCTTTCAAAGATCAACTCAAACCCCCTCAGCATGAACTACGTGCCCTAGGAAAGTGATTTCATGAAGCCAGAACTCACACTTACTGAATTTAGCGTAGAGCTGCTTCTCACGCAGAATCTGAAGCACAACTCAAAACTACAACGAACTGGTCCAGATAGGGTTGAAACACTCAGTTCATTAGATCCATAAATGTGGCAGCACATTTGTCAACCCAAAATGGCATAACGAAGAACTTGTAATGCCCATACTAAGTCTTAAATGCAGTCTTATGCACATCCACTTCCTTAACCCTCAACTAGTGATACCCTGAACAGAGATCGATCTTAAAAAACATAGAAGCCCTCCGGAACTGATCAAATAAGTCGTCAATCCTCGAAAGTGGATAATTGTTCTTGATGTTCAACTTGTTCAACTACCGATAATCTATACACATCCTCATGGTCCCATCCTTCTTCTTAACAAACAGAATCGATGCTCCCCGTGGAGACACACTAGGATGGATAAAACCACAGTCCAAAAGTTCCTTATGGTAGGAGGCAATAAACACCAGAGCTGTACCAGGAAGAAGCTCAAACCCAAATTCCACTTCTCGATTTGGAGGTAAACCAGGTAGTTCCTCAGAAAAGACGTCTAGAAAATCCTTTACAGTTCTGATGTCCTTTACAAGTGAGCTTGTTGTATAGTGGTTGTGGCGTCATTAAGGTTGCAAGGGGGCCTGGGTTTAAGTCTTGTCTCTTTAAATTTATTTTGGTTTTTCTTTTCAGGGAATCTGGACTTTGGCCTATAGAACTTATAATTAATTGAGGATATTTTGTGACAAAAGAGAGCATATGGCAGGGAGGCAAGTGGCGTGTGAGCATGTGAGAAGGATAATGGTTTGAATCCCCTGCAAGCAAAATGCAATTATTTTGCTACATGGGGATGGTAACTGGTTGAATTGGATTGAAACTCTGGAAGGTTATTGTGGACTGGGTAAGAGGGTGAAGTTCGAAAGGGTCATGGTTGTTGAATTAAATTTGAATTGGGGGGAGCTAGAGTAAACTAAGGAGGGATTTGTGGAGAAAATCAAGGAAATTGAAATTGGGAGTGTTATAGCCAAAAATGGAAGCTACGGTGGGCAAATTCGACTAAGGGTACTCAAGAGCTATTGTTTTTCTTGTGGCCGAATGGTTTTGAGGAGGGGTTTTCTTTCGGGTTTTGGCATTTTATTTATTCGGCTTTTACCAGTTACTTCTGTAACTTTTTGCACTTTCGGGTTTTAACTATTGGTTTCATCTTTGGCCGACTTCTACATCTTCCCTTTCTTCTAGTTTGTTGGTGACTGAATAACTTGTCTCTCTTTTCTTTTTACACCTCTTTTCTTCTGTTAACCACTTCTCTTATCATCCTTCCCTTCTTTTGATCCTTTATCGAATACTCCTTCTTTCCTCTTCTCTCCTCTTTTAACCTTTTCACCCTTTGGCCCTATGACAATGACGGCATAACTCTTTTTCTCTACCTCTGCTTTCAGCTTTTACAACTGATTATTGCGCGATCAGTAGGTGCTTGTCTTCCTCTCTGTCCTTTCTTTTTGTGGTGTAGTAATCTCTCTTATACCTTTTTACTGTCATTTATGGCTAGGAGCGTGTGGGTGCTGAACCTTGCCTCTATCTTTTGGAATCTCACTTCGGGAATAGGGATGACTGCTTTATTTCCACTATCGGTTTCACGTTTTTAGTAAGTGATTATATTGGTTCAATCTGTATGTGATCGATATCGATATAGGTTAATGGAGTTCAGTTGTATGCAGTTCAGTCAATGAGTGGTATTCAGCCTTTGTGAACAGTTCATTCAGGGTTAATCTCACTCTTGCAAGTAAGGTAAGTGTTAGTGTAGTAATTTTGATAAGAGTAGAAAGGGGATGTTAATCCTATTGCTTTGAATAATGGAGTATTTTTAGTGGAGTGTAGGATTTGGACTTGAGGGTTATTTGCGCAACTTCGTTTAAGTGTGTAATTACACTGCCTCAACCGTTAATCGGCAAAAGCCGAGAAGCCGAAACTTCGGCATTTGAGGCCTCACAAGCTTGCGATTGCTCGTGCACGAACATGGGCATTTGACTATACAGGCCACGAGCGTTCTCGTGTACTTGGGCTACTCTGGGCATTGGTGGGTTGTGTAGGCCCACTTGGGCTGAGTAATGGGCCTTGGGCCCATTTACACTGTTTTGACCGTTTAGGTTACCTGAGTCACTCGAGGTGACGGTAGACCATCTATGTAGTCGTAAACAATACTGGGACCCTAAAATTAGTAAAATGACCAAAATACCCCTAAAAAGTAAAATGACTATTTTGTCCCTCGAGGGTAAATGATTGATTTGTCTGTGATTTGTATGACTAACTTTGTGTAATAGCCCAAAATTGGGTCTAGTTGGAACAGAGGTTTCAAGACCACAAAATCTGAGATATAAATAATTATTTTATGATTATTTTGAGGTCTATGATATGATTGCATGATTGTGTGAAAATTTCGTGAAGAAATTCTATGCATAAAGTGCTTAATTCGAAGTTAGGGACTAAATTGAATAAGTTGCAAAACTTGCATTCTAGAAGTTTCTAGTATGAAATTGATTTGAAATATTAATTAGGAGGTCTTAAATAGCAATTTGACCAATTTCTAAGTTATGGACAAAAATTGGACATGGATGGAATTTTTGGAAAGTTTAGTAGTAAGGGTATTTTGGTCATTTAGGGGTAAAATGAATTAAAATACAAAATTAAAAGCCAATTTTGCTCATCTTCTTCACCATGGATGTGTATACCAAGGGAGACTCCATGTCTAGGGTTTTCAAGCTTCCCAAGCTCAATTGTAAGTCCGTTCTAACCCCATTTTTCAAGTTCTTTACGTTTTTGGAGTCCCGATAACTTGATTTAGCTTATGCTAGCAATAATTCAACCTAGGGTTCATATTTGGAAAAATACCCATACGTAAAATTTGTGTATTCTGGTGTTTTATGATACAATATGAGGTTTTAAGTTATGTTAGACAACTTGTGCTACTCGGTTTTAAGTGAAAACGAGCGAAAGGGCTTAATCGGTAAAAATACCTAATAGTCATCAGTATATGTTAGAGTGAGAATTTGATGTTGCTATAGAAGGGAAAAGTGATCATCATGTCATAAAAAATAAGAATAAGGGATGAAGTTTAATTCCCGAGCCTAGGGGCAAAAGTGTAAATATGCAAAAGTTTAGGGGCAAAATTGTAATTTTTCTAAAGTTTGAGTTAAGGACTATTTTGAATAGTACATTAATTAAATAAGTAAAATATGATGTTTTAGATCCCGGAAAACAAGATTTGAACCTAAAATGAGAGAAAATTTGAAAATTGGGAAAGTTGGTAAAATGGCCGTTTTAATATCAAGGTAAGTTCATATGTATAATAAGCATTAATTTATGCATGTTTCAATGTAAAATTGATATATTTACTATGATCTCCGAGGTGTTGAAAGTATGTAAGTTGGTATGATAATAA
The DNA here is from genome assembly GCF_007990345.1 of Gossypium hirsutum. NCBI lineage: Eukaryota > Viridiplantae > Streptophyta > Magnoliopsida > Malvales > Malvaceae > Gossypium > Gossypium hirsutum. The sequence continues at coordinate 51,551,826 of NC_053428.1, read as the reverse complement.
TACAACAATAATGCTGTAATTTATATTTGAAAGTTAAATTTAGTGAATTAATTGAATTATGTTAAATTAAATGATTATGGTGCCAAGTTTATGAATTGATTTAAAAATATGTCTATGGTACATGAAGTGCATTGAATTATCATACATAAATGTGATTTCTATGATTATGGATATTATGGGAAATTGTAAGTTCATATGATTTTTAATAAGACAATGTGTAATTTAATGTTATTGCGTTGATATTAAATGAGATGTAAGTTTATATGTAAGTAATACATCACTATTACTTGTATTATGATATTTTATAAAAAAATTGGAAATATGTTTGTAGATAATTACTTGATTGGTGGAATTGTTGGGAAAGAGAGAGAAATCTCAGTTGAACCTTTGGAAAGATTGGATGATACAGATGGTATGTAGCTAGGTCACATGTATAGTGCTAAGTGCACATCATGTGTACAAGAGAGCTACAAGACATTATGATGTAGCTAGGTCGCATGGGTGATACTATGTGTACACCATGTAGACAAGAGAGCTACGGGATATATGTAGCTAGGTCGCATGTGTGGTTCCAAGTGAAGGACACTATGTAGACAAGAGAGCTACAAGATAAACTGGCTAGGTCACATGGATGGTACTAAGTGTTCACCATGTGTACAAGAGAGCCGAACTATATGATGGGTGGAGCTATGTGCTGAAACCACCAAGTATCGAGGATTGATCCGAAGTGTTCAACGGGAGACTCTCTAATAGCTTTGTGAGTTTTGTGATGAATAAGTGCAGGAACTTGGTTATGTGAATGATGTGTTCATTAAGTGACCAGGATGTGGTAAGGTTATAAACAAGTAAGTTATACATGAGGATGATTTTATGGTGACCTTGTGATCATGGGCCTATACTTGTGATGTATGAAATGTGGTGAAAATGATTTGTGATGTATGTTAAAATGAGGTTAATACAAAGAAAGTGTGAAAGAGTGAATTAGCAATAAAACTGTTTTGGACAGTAGCAGTGACGTGATTTTGAAAAATCACCAAAAATAGTATAAATTGAATCAGAGACTGAATAAGATATCAGATTAAATCTTAATGAGTCTATTTTCATATAAAAGAAATATAAAAAGCAAAGGAGTTCTATATTTTGAGATATTTATGTTTTTGTGAGACTGATTCAGAATAATTATGTGATCCCCTGTTCTGACTTTGGAAAATCACAAAAATTTGGAGAAAAATAATTAGAGTCTCAAATTTATATTTTTAAAATACATAATGAGTCTATTTTCAAGATAAATTAACAAGAACATTATCCGAGTTTTGTACTGTGAGATAATTATTTTTTAGTGAAGAGAGGTCAGAACTGTCAGAAAGTGAAACAGGGGAAATTTTAATGAATAAACTGTACTAATTGGCTAAACCAAAAATTTTTGAAAATTTTATGGTGGAAATATATGTGAGTCTAGTTTCAGGGGAAATTTACGGATATTAATTTGGAGCTCTGTAGCTCGAATTATAAATAATTAAGTGACTATGACTCGTGTGGACAGTTTGATGTGAACATTTATTAGTAAATTGTGAAATCGTACTTACAAGAATGCTATATACATTAAGGATGTGGAATGGAGAGGAGGAGGAGGAAAATAAATATATGTGGAATACATGGAAACTATGGTATATGAAATATTGATATAATGAAATAAATGATATGTGTTTATAAGAAAACAAAAAGAGAATGTTATGTATCATGACATGTATATATATATATGACTAGTCTAAATGTAATGCTTGTTGGGTATGGAATTGAATTGAAATGTTTCAGGCAAACATGTTATTTTGTGCATCTGAATCGTGGTATTTTATAAAGATATGATCTAGCTTTAAATATGAATGCTTGATGATTAAGCTGAAGATATTTGGTAAGATGATAATCTTGGTATAAATGTATAAGTGGTACTATAATAAACAAGGTAAAATGAGTATGAGAGACACATGTATGATGACATACAAATGCTATGTTTGTGGTTTAATTGAGGATGTTTAATCATTAAATGAATACCATGTTATATGCTTTTGATTTTGTATAAGTGTGTAAGAGATCAAGGTTGACCACAGCTTGGAAAATAGCCTAGGTATATTCCACACAGGCAGAGACACAACCATGAGTCTCAGCCGTGTATGGAACACGACTTTGGGACACGGGCGTGTGGAGCCTTAAAGCATGAAATTTCCAATATTTTTGTAAGTTCTCGGTTTAGTCCCAAACCCTTTCTAAAGTATGTTTTGGGCTCCGTAGACTCAAATAAGGGACTATGTGTAAGAGAATGAACGTTTTGAAATATGAATAAAATTTTATGGCTCGTATTTTAGTTTAATGTTTGTATGTTTGTCTGGTAACGCCTCGTACCTTAGCCCAGCCTCGGATACGGGTAAGGGGTGTTACACTTTGTGCATGACTTTCTGCATACATGACATACTACTTGGGATAGGGATATTGTTATGGAGGAAGAAATCGTACTAGTTGTTGTGCCATATATTCTGATATTAGCAGCTTTGCTGCGACTCTAGTTTGTGTCGTAACTGGTGTTAACACTGTAAGTTAGGGATGGCGTGGGTGATTTATTCCCCACAGGTAATGCAGGGTAGGACGGAGGCAAGTGCAGGGTTGGATGGGTTATCATGCATTATTCATATGGGTTTGAAATTGAAATGGGCTAGGCCTAACTGATTTTGATTCTGAGATGGGCTAGGCCCAATTGATACTGTAATGGGTTGAGACCCAAATGTCAATGAATCGGGCTTTGGCCTACAAATATTCTAAATTGGACTGTTCTATTACTGAATAGGGCTCAAGCCAAGATTGGTTCTAAATTATATTTTTGACTGACTGTTTGGTTACTAGGGGATTACACACTGAGTTTTCGTAAACTCACCCCGTTTTTAACTGTGCAGGTAATCCCCAGCATTAGGAGGATAGGTACTGCGAGGGACCCGGAGATGGCCACATAGCTGCTTTTGTTATCTACTACGTTTATTTGCTTTTCAATACTTTAATTTTGGTTTAGTTTGTAACAAGGCCTCTCTGGTTTTTATTTTAATCTTTGGGATTTTGTTTACTATGTTTGATATTTGTTAGAAGTAGATCGCGGTTTTCCAAAACAATAATTGTTTTCAAAACAATACATTTTTGCAACTTAACTTATAAACATCATGTTTTCGTAAATTGACTTTTAGGAATTAAGCTTCCACAACAAACACCGTTTAAAATAGGAATAACTTTCCAGTGAACCACGTTTTGCAAAATAAACCAACATAAACTGAGGTTTTCACAAGGAATAAAATGGCCAAAGGTTTTAAATAGTAAGAAGGGTTTTTAATGAAAATACGATTTTCGAAAAAACACTTCAATGTGATATGCCAGATTTGGCCATAACGTCTAGGTCAGGTTTGGGGTGTTACAAAAATCATTCTCAAAATAGACACATCTCTCATATTCAGACGCCACCATACCTCGCGTATAGCGACTCAGTCTCATAAATTCGGCCTCATACTCAGCCATTGATCAGTGTCCCTGAGTGAGGTTCAAAAACTCATGCATATGAGCATTGATGTAACTTGCTCCCATATGCTTCCCTTGGTAGGCAGACTTAAAGAACTCCCACGATAGACGATCAAGCTAAGTCCCCTCATTAACAGTCAACCACCATTGATAGGCCTCATTGCAAAGCAACAAGACTGCACCCTTCAATTTCTACTCTAGGGTACAGTCTAAATCATCCATTATCCTCTCAGTAGCCTCTATCCAGTACTAAGCCACATTAGGGTGACTCTAGTGACACTCCTAAAAAGTTTAACTCTATTGGACCTAAGTCGTTCCGTAATTGACCCTCGGCCCTCAGATCCAGTGTTGGGCCTAGCGACCCTCTCCAATATCCTTAACATAGCCTGGGACAATGCGTCATCCCCAGCCATGCGATCTTGAGACCCAGTCTTTGTAGCAGGTGACACCGATGTCTCATTCGTATCTAGGTTCGGCATGCTGCCTAGAGAAGGGGACTCAGGTCGAGCCCCCTACGGCCTCTACCTCGTGCGCTCATGTCTATTTGAATTTATCTGTATTTACAAATTTTATGAATCAGTTACAGTTCTAGTATTTATTAACAGATATTTTCTGTGAAGCAGTATCATAAATTTAGAGTTTGTTTTTTTCAAGTACTATCTTTATCAGTTTCAGTTCCACTACAGTTTCAATATACACTAACTAGAGTTTTTCAGAAGAGACTATCTATAGTACCATAACAGTTTATCAGAATACTTACAAGATCAGCGCTGAAAACTCGGTGTACCGTATTCTCAGTCAAATCATTTTAAATTATTCAAAAATCAGTTCTAAAAAACCAAGTTTTAAAACCCAAAATCCACAGCCGAGTTTTGCAACTTGTCTCTGATAGCACTAAATGTAACACCCCAAACCCGACCTAGACATTATGGCTGAATCTGAGAATGTCACATGGAATGGAATTTGAAATCGAAAATTATCAAGTTAAAACTGTTTTCTTTTATTAGCTTTTATTTATCTTTCAGCAATTTCAAAACTATTTTCTTGTTAATTCGATTCGTTTAAAAACATATTCTATATCGGAAGCTTTTAAAACCGTGATATTTAAAGAAAATTGTTCGCGTTTAAGAAAAACATTATTTTTAATAAAATCAAGTTCGTTGCTGTTCTAAAGTTCATGAAAATAGTTAAAATCCAAAACAAAGGCAAACAGTCCAAAAGTCCCAAATTACATCAAAAATGCCCCAGAAAGCGAATAGAAATAAAACCATAAATGAAATTAAAACCGTTCACTCGACATGTGGTCACTGTTGAGTCCTCTGCCGTACCGATCTGTCAAGGTCTGGGAATTAGCTGTATAGATAAAACAGAAAGGGGTGAGTTTACGTAAATTCAGTGTGTAATCCCTACAGAAGTCTTGCAAATAGTTAAACAGCAATTATTAGTCAAAAAAAGTCTAGGGCCTAAGTCCATTATAGATTCAAATACAGATTAGGCCTTAGCCCATTCAGATATAGTTTGCATAAAGTAACAGAAATCAATATCCTACCCACCAGCCTCTACGCACCATCTCCGACCATCCCTACACACCATGTGGGGTTTAAAACATCCACCCAACCCTACACACCAAGTCGTACTGAATGCGGCACTTATCAGTAATATTGCAGTTGAGCTGCCAGATAATAGGCGTGAAAGCCTTTTAGTACACTTCCTCTAATAATCAATCATCCCACCCCAATGCAGATGCAACTAAACATGCTTAATGCAGATATACAAAAATACATGCTTACATGCTAATATTCAGTTATCAGTCATACATACAGATCAGTAAACATGCATAAATTTAGCATGCTCAATACATACATTATATGTTCAGATCGCATGATTTACGGTCTAGGTAGCTACCGGCCCTACAGTAGGTTCACAGTCGACTTGGGCAACCCTGCAACCTTACGAAACATTTTAGTAAATGGGCCCACACGATTATGTGGTTTTCTTGTGTTAGCCCATACGCTCGTGTGGCCCACTTGCCCAGATTGGCCTTGCTCATATGGATCACACGGCCTGGCACAAATTCCATACGCCCGTGTGGACTACCCGTGTGGGCCTACAGGCCCGTGTGGCCCACACTCCCAATTCAGTTTAGCTCGTGTCTACCACATGGCCACACCCGGCCATCATACAGTTTTGTCTTGCGCATGGCCTAGCCTTCATTGATTACACGGTAGTGTTGTTGCACACGGCCTACCATATGGGTGACCACACGCCCGTGTGACGTCAATAGTGGTCGTTTTTAACTTTTGCTAAAAACTCAATTTTTGCATTTCGGGTACACACCTGGTACTATTCGCAGGGAACACACTTCCGAGCCTTCTAAAACCTAAAACAGAGTAACAAACACTGATTTAGCGACTACACTTACAATTCGACCCTAAATCACAACTTACCCATGATAAAAACATCGTTAACACCGATCGCCAAACGAAACAAAAGTCACTGCTCGTTGATTTCCCCTACACCATAAAAATATAGCAACGTTCAAATTCTCAGAAAAGCAATACGAAGAAAGCCAACAAAAACCCATTTACCAACTACACGAAGAAAAAGAAATGATTTGCGACTCCCCAATAGTGAGATTAACAAAAGAATAAAAAAGAGGAGGAATTTTAGTTTGGTAGGGAAAACGAAATCAACAAAACGAAAATAGGGATTTTTTTCCTTGAAAAAGAAATAACGTCAGAAGTAGAGGAAATTTGGGAAAAATAAAATTCAATTTTGACAAAAACAACGATATGATTCATATCCCCTGGTTTCCTCCCACTAACCCACTTCTCAGAATTCAATTCCCACTGAAACACTTGCGTAGAACTAAGCAAAAATAATTACCCACGCTCACGCAGGGATTCGAAAACAAGACCTTCCTGCAACTCATAGATTCTCTTACCACTCGAACCAGCAAACTCATTCTGATATGGTTTTACAATTAATTTAATATAAGCCCACTGAGCAAGTATAAGGCTTAAGTCAGAAAAATTCCAAAATTTGACAAATGCAAGGCTTGGACTTGGGACCTCTCACACACACCCAGAACACTTAACCACTGAAGCAGATACACAGTTATGTCGAAATTTACAGAGACAAAAATAGATATTTTTGGGGCGTTACATGAATAGTGTCCTACACACTCACTGTGACAGCCCAAAGTTGACCCTAGTCGGGAAGTGGTTTCGGGACCGCTAAACCGAGTCACCGAAATGTTTGAATGTGATACTTATTGTCTAGAATATGTAATTATGAATGTGTGAAAATTTCAAGCTTCAATTTGGTTGATTTCATGTGAATTTAGTCAATAGGACTTATGTGAGAAAATTCTAAAATGTGATAGGTCAATGTGTGAGGACCTATTAGTGCATGTGGACAAAGGGGGGGACTTGCATGTCAAATTCCCCCCTAATGAGTAGTGGCCGGCCATGACAAGGAATGATGGGCAAAACATGTCATGAAACATGTTTTGTTAATGGAAGAATAAAATAAGGAGTATGGGTAATAAAGAAATGGAAACAAAAGAAAAAAAAAATGTGTGGTTGCCCCCCCCATTGCCGTGAGCTAAAGAGAAGAAAGGAGAAAAATTTGTGTTCATCCTTTCTCACCTTCATTTAGCCTAAATTAGAAAGAAAAACAAAGAAAAAAATTTCTCATCCTTTGGTTCATCCTTGGCCAAAAATTTTAAGGAGGAAAGAAGAAGAAAGGTGAAGAGATTCGGCCATGCATGTAGCTAGGCTAAGGTATGTTTGATGATGTTCCATGAGATGCATGCATGTTTTAGTTGTTAGCTTGAGTTCTACCTAGCCCATGGTCTAAATCTTGCTATGTGATGGAAATGGCACTTGACCATGGATGCATCATTCTTGGTTGATGTTTGATGTTGTGGTGATGAGGCTTGAGGATGAGTTAAGATTCGGCCTAGGTGGAGGTTGTGTTAATGCCATTGCATGCAAAATATGAAGCTTGTTAATGATGCATGTGATGATGGCTTGATGATTCTTGAACCTCCTTTTTAGCATTTTTGTGTGAGCACATATGTGCATTGGTTGCTAAATGGAGAAGAATCGGCTAGCAAGATGTGTGCTAAGGCCGAATGTAACTTTGCATGTTAATGAGCAATGCATGTGTTAAATTGATGAAAAGGGGGAGGATGCTTTACTAGTGTGTATATGTGTGTATTAAGTGTTGAAATCGACCCCAAAAATAGACATGCATATTCGGCCAAGGGGAAAGAAATTAGCTAATATGTTGTGTTGATGCATGATTTTTGCATGTTTGAGACTTTAATGTCAAATGTATAAATATGGGCTAAGTGCCTTGTGTTCATCTTTTTGATGCCTAAATGATGAAATCAATTTATTTGTTTGATTAAGCTCAAGAGCAAAGGGGAAATAAATCCGATAAAGGGAAGGAAAAAGTGGTTGAATAGCTAGTGGAATCGTTCGACAACACCCGAGGTAAGTTCTTGAGTAGGTGAGCTTAAATTACGATGTGATTAAATCATGCTCTATGTGAGGCTATTGAGCCGAATGTGCAAGGATGATATGTGCCTTGTGTTTGAGTTTCGCAAATGAAAATGAAATATGAATGTGCCATGAATTATTGTTAGATGTGCATGATTAATTGAATGCTGTCCGGGCTAAGTCCCGAAGGCTTTGTGCTAAGTGAATATATCCGGACTAAGATCCGAAGGCCTTTGTGCGAGATACTAAATCCGGGTTAAGTCCCGAAGGCATTCGTGCGAGTTATTAAATCCGGGTTAAGTCCCGAAGGCATTCGTGCGAGTTGTTAAATCCGGGTTATGTCCCGAAGGCATTGTGTGAGTTACTAAAACCGGGCTATGTCCCGAAGGCATTTGAACGAGGAGCTATATCCGGTTAAATCCCGAAGGTACGTGATTTGATAATGAATGAGCTTGCTGTAAAATTCCAGCGAATACTCGAAAAACATCCCAATATGGGGATATGTTACGTATGTGTTGAATTTAATCGAGCCCTTACAAATAAATGTTCGCTCAGTTGATAAACGAGCTACCGGCCTTCGGCTAAGTTAGTCTATTGTGTATGTACATAAGGGTTGTTAATGTTGTGAAGCAAGTTTGATATCGGTAAATTGCGTATTATGAAATATTCCATTTAGCTAAATGTGTGTTATTCTTTGTTTATGCTGGAATTTCTTGCTCAAAACTTACTAAGCATAAATTGCTTACTTCGTTCCATTGCTCCTCTGTTTTATAGATTTTTTGGTTCTCCAGCTATCGGACTCGGGATCTTGACGTTGAAGTCGCCCACACTATCAAAGGCTCTTTTGGGTACTATTTTGGTTGAATTTTGATATGGCATGTATAGGACTACCCATTGTTGTCTTTCGAGTACTTTATGAAATGTATAAGTGTACAGCCATGCGAAAATGGCTTGTAGAAGTGGAGTATGGCATTAGACCATTCGTGTTTATGAATGTATAAATGGTTTCATGATGTAACTATAGTTGGAATGGAAGTGTTGAGCAAATGATCAGCCACTGGAATGGCTAAGTATGATCATATGTGGGCTTATGTTTGACAAGGCCCTAGTTGGTCCATGAAACCCCAAATTAGGTAAGGTTTACTTTGAAAACAGAAGCTGATAGCAGCAGTGGTGTGGATTGGAAAAATCACAAGAATTCGTAGGAGTGGAATTAAATAGTGATTAAATTATGTAATCGAACCTTGATGAATCTACTTTCATATGGAAGTAACGAAACAATCATAGGAACAGTACAGTAAGAGATATTCGGGTTCTTGTGGAACAGGGCCAGAACAGTTTCTGGATTCCCTGTTCCGCCTTTGGAAATTCACTATAAATTGACCAGAGATAATTAGGGGTCATACCATATATGTATGGATTCCTCTCTGAGTCTAGTTTCCATAGAAACAAACGGCATCAGTATTGAAGCTCTGTGCAGAGAGATATCCAAGTCGTAATGGGAAAAGGTCAGTGTAGTCGACCCCTGTAACATGGGAGACTTTGACTAATAAACTATACTAATTGGCCCGACCAAAAATTCTAGAAAAAAATACATAGGTGGGGACATGAGTCTAGTTTCAGGGAAAAATCACAAAACTGAATTTCGAGTTGTGAAACTCAAGATATGATTTTTGAAGCGACTAGTACTCAGACTGGGCAGTGTCTGGAAAATTTTTTTCAAAGTTTGTTAACATCTCGTGTCCGACTCCGGTGTCGGTCTCGGGTTCGGGGTGTTACATTTCATTGGTATCAGAGCTACGGTTTAGTCGATTCTAGGACTACCGTAATGTTTTGGGTCTAGCTATACCTGCCATTTTATGTGATTACTTGATAGTGTGGTGATTTCTGACAATTGTAAATGTGTTTATTTATAGTAATGGATCCCGATCGTGACCGAGAGGTAGCTGATGATCTTGAGAGTGTAGCGCCTGCTCCCGCACAAGGGACAGTGCCGGCAGACTCTCAACCTAATGCTAGTAATCCGAATGATGAAGCTAGACAAGCATTCTATAGCGTGATGAATGATTGGTTTAACCAATACATTCGAACTAATATGGCTGTTCCACAACCTCCATTCCCGACAAATACTACCCCCGCACCTACAATACCACCGGTAACGGACCAAATAAGGTCAAATAAGCCCCCAGTTGACAGAATCCGAAAACATGGGGCTACTGAATTTAAGGCTATGGATAGCGATGATGCCGAGCAAGCTGAATTTTGGCTGGACAACACTATCCGGGTACTCGATGAGCTATCTTGTACACCCGATGAATGCCTAAAGTGTGCTATCTCCTTGCTACGTGATTCTGCCTACTATTGGTGGAGTACTCTGACTTCTATTGTGCCCCGAGAGCAAGTAACTTGGGAGTTTTTCCAAACTGAGTTTCGGAAAAAGTATATCAGTCAGAGATTTGTTGATCAAAAACGGAAGGAATTTCTTGAGCTTAAGCAAGGCTCCATGTCGGTTACTGATTACGAGCGAAAATTTGTTAGACTTAGCAAATACGCTTGGGAATGTGTTTCGTCCGAAGCTATTATGTGTAAACGCTTCGAGGATGGGCTGAATGAAGATATAAAAATGTTCGTTGGCGTTCTTGAAATACGAGAGTTCGTGGTACTTGTTGAACGAGCTTGTAAAGCCGAAGAGCTTAGAAAAGAAAAGCAAAGAGTTGATGAGGGAACTGGAGAGTTTCGTAAAAGATCCTCGGGAAGGTCTCTTCAACAGACATCGAAGAGATTTCGAGATGATGCGGGCCAGTTTAGAGGCACTTTGGGCCTTTTTGGACGAGATCGTGATCGACCCCCTGTGGGTACACGAGGCACTTCGGTCGCCAGTGTTGGGAATGAACGTCGAGACAGGACGAAATGTCGATATTGCGGTAAATGGCATTCGGGGAGTTGTAGATTTCCTGACCGCTCCTGTTACAAATGCGGATCAGTTGACCACTTCATTAAAGATTGCCCGAGGTTGTCGGGACAGAATGCAAATCAGAGTGGGAGACCGGGTGCTACCACTGCTCGAGGTAGACCATCTGGAAATATGGGCAATGCTAGTGGTGGTCAGAGAGGATCTAGAGATGATATAACCAGATCCGAAGCCCGTGCGCCTGCTAGAGCTTATGCTATACGTGCCCGCGAGGATGCTTCTTCGCCTGATGTTATTACCGGTACATTCACTCTCTTTGATACTAATGTAATTGCTTTGATTGACCCCGGTTCTACTCATTCCTACATATGTGAAACCTTAGCATCCAGTAAGACTTTACCTATTGAGTCTACTGAGTTCGTAATTCGGGTGTCAAATCCCTTGGGTCGTTACGTGCTTGTCGACAAAGTGTGTAAGAAATGTCCCCTGGAAATTCGAGATTCCTGTTTTCCGGCGGACTTGATGCTTTTGCCGTTTGATGAATTTGATGTTATCCTTGGGTTGGATTGGTTGACCGCGCATGATGCGATTGTGAATTGCAAGAGCAAGACTATTGATTTGAGGTGCGCAAATAACGAAGTAGTCTGAATTGAGTCTGCGGACTTGGAGGGGATGCCAGCTGTAATATCAGCAATGTTGGCACAGAAATATGTAAGAAAAGGGTGCGAAGCATACCTTGCGTATGTACTTGGTGACAAAGAATTAGAAAAGAAACCCGAATCTGTGCCGGTGGTTTGTGAATACCCGAATGTTTTTCCGGAAGAATTACCGGGTTTACCACCTGTTGGGAGGTAGAGTTTGGTATTGAGCTTGTACCTGGGACTACGCCGATTTCGATAGCTCCGTATCGTATGGCACCAACCGAGTTAAAGGAGTTGAAAGCTCAGTTGCAAGAACTGACGGATAGAGGTTTCGCTCGACCAAGTTTCTCACCTTGGGGTGCACCAGTATTGTTCGTGAAAAAGAAGGACGGAACCATGAGGTTGTGCATTGACTATCGTCAGCTGAATAAAGTGACGATAAAGAACAAATATCCGTTGCCGCGCATCGATGATTTGTTCGACCAACTAAAGGGAGCCTCAGTGTTCTCAAAAATAGATTTGAGATCGGGCTATTATCAGTTGCGAATCCGAGATTCAGATATTCCCAAAACTGCCTTCAGAACGAGATATGGTCACTACGAATTCTTAGTGATGCCGTTTGGGCTCACTAATGCCCCTGCAGTATTTATGGATTTGATGAATCGGATCTTCAGACCGTATTTGGATCGGTTCGTAGTGGTGTTCATTGATGACATTTTGGTCTATTCAAGAGACGAGACCGAACATGCTGAGCATCTGAGGCTAGTGCTGCAAATTTTGCGGGATAAGCAGTTATATGCTAAGTTCAGTAAGTGTGAGTTCTGGTTAAGAGAGGTTAGCTTCTTGGGTCATGTGGTATCCGCGTCGGGTATTCGAGTTGACCCGAACAAAATTTCAGCCATACTTGACTGGAAACCTCCGAGAAATGTTACTGAAGTTCGGAGCTTTTTAGGGCTCGCCGGTTATTACCGACGATTTGTGAAAGGTTTCTCGATGATAGCCACACCAATGACGAAGCTACTTCAAAAGGATGTTAAGTTCGAGTGGACGGAGAAATGTCAGAAAAGTTTCGACCAACTGAAAACTCATTTGACTGAAGCTCCAATTTTGGTGCAACTCGAAGCAGGTAAAGAGTTTGTCATCTATAGTGACGCATCCCTACTTGGGTTAGGTTGCGTATTGATGCAAGAAGGTCGAGTCGTGGCCTATGCGTCGAGACAATTGAAGCCACACGAGAGGAATTATCCGACCCATGATCTCGAACTAGCTGCCATCGTGTTTGCTTTAAAAATATGGCGACATTATCTGTTTGGTGAGAAGTGCCATGTATTTTCGGATCACAAAAGTCTCAAATATTTGATGACTCAACGAGACTTGAATCTGCGACAAAGACGTTGGCTTGAGTTGTTGAAAGATTACGAGCTTGTCATTGATTATCACCCGGGAAAGGCTAACGTGGTTGCGGACGCCTTAAGCCGGAAGTCATTGTTTGCTTTACGAGCGATGAACGTGCATTTGTCTGTCCTACCAGACAGTGTGTTAGTAGCTGAATTAAAAGCTAAACCATTATTGACTCACCAAATTCGTGAAGCTCAGAAAGTCAATGATGAATTGGTTGCAAAACGGGCTAAGTGTTTTCCGAACGAGGAATCGGAGTTTCAAATTGATGATGATGATTGTTTGAGGTTCAGAAATCGGTTGTGTGTTCCAAGGAATTCGGAACTCATTTCGATGATTCTGAACGAAGCCCATTGTAGCCGAATGTCAATTCACCCGGGGAGTACGAAAATGTACAACGATTTGAAACGTCAATTTTGGTGGCATGGTATGAAACGGGACATCTCCGACTTTGTTTCGAGATGTTGATATGTCAACAAGTGAAAGCGGAACATCAAGTGCCTTCAGGATTACTCCAGCCGATCATGATACCCGAGTGGAAATGGGATCGAGTCACAATGGACTTGTGTCTGGACTGCCCTTGTCAGCAAGTAAGAAGGATGCGATATGGGTTGTTGTTATAGACTGACTAAGTCGGCTCATTTCATCCCCGTACGTACGGATTTTTCATTGGATAAACTAGCTGAATTGTACGTTTATCAAATTGTGAGATTGCACGGGTACCTGTTTCTATCGTGTCGGATAGAGATCCGAGATTCACCTCACGATTTTGGAAGAAATTGCAAAAAGCTCTGGGTACCAAGCTGCATTTTAGCACTGCTTTTCACCCCCAAACCGATGGTCAATCCGAGCGGATAATTCAGATACTTGAGGATATGTTGAGATGTTGCATCCTCGAGTTCAGTAGTTCATGGGAACGGTATTTACCTTTGATTGAATTCGCTTACAACAATAGTTTTCAATCAAGTATTAAGATGGCACCTTACGAGGCTTTGTACGGTCGTAAATGCCGTACACATTGTTTTGGACCGAGCTCGGTGAAAGTAAAATTTTCGGAGTTGATTCGATTAGAGATGCTGAACAGAAAGTAAAGGTAATCCGTGAAAGTCTGAAGGTAGCCACGGATCGTCAGAAATCGTACGCAGATTTGAAACAAAAAGACATCGAGTATCAGGTGGGAGACAAAGTGTTCCTTAAGGTTTCACCTTGGAAAAAGATACTCAGGTTCGGCCGTAAGGGCAAGTTGAGCCCAAGATTCATTGGGCCGTACGAAATCTCCGAACGAGTTGTCCGGTTGCGTATAGATTGATTTTGCCCCCGGAGCTTGAAAGGATTCATGACGTCTTTCATGTTTCGATGCTTCGACGCTATCGATCTGATCCATCGCACATAATTAGCCCATCAGAGGTTGAAATTCAAGTCGACATGAGCTATGAAGAAGAACCGATGCGTATCCTAGCTCGTGAAGTGAAGGAGTTGCGAAACAAAAGAGTTCCGCTAGTAAAGGTGTTATGGCTCAAACACGGGATCGAGGAAGCTACTTGGGAGACCGAGAGCTCGATGAAAGAACGATACCCAAACCTATTTACCGGTAAGATTTTCGGGGACGAAAATTCTTAAGTGGGGGAGAGTTGTGACAGCCCAAAGTTGACCCTAGTCGGAAGTGGTTTCGGGACCGCTAAATCGAGTCACCGAAATGTTTGAATGTGATACTTATTGTCTAGAATATGTAATTATGAATGTGTGAAAATTTCAAGCTTCAATTTGGTTGATTTCATGTGAATTTAGTCAATAGGACTTATGTGAGAAAATTCTAAAATGTGATAGGTCAATGTGTGAGGACCTATTAGTGCATGTGGACAAAGGGGGGGACTTGCATGTCAAATTCCCCCCTAATGAGTAGTGGCCGGCCATGACAAGGAATGATGGGCAAAACATGTCATGAAACATGTTTTGTTAATGGAAGAATAAAATAAGGAGTATGGGTAATAAAGAAATGGAAACAAAAGAAAAAAAAATGTGTGGTTGCCCCCCCCATTGCCGTGAGCTAAAGAGAAGAAAGGAGAAAAATTTGTGTTCATCCTTTCTCACCTTCATTTAGCCTAAATTAGAAAGAAAAACAAAGAAAAAAATTTCTCATCCTTTGGTTCATCCTTGGCCAAAAATTTTAAGGAGGAAAGAAGAAGAAAGGTGAAGATATTCGGCCATGCATGTAGCTAGGCTAAGGTATGTTTGATGATGTTCCATGAGATGCATGCATGTTTTAGTTGTTAGCTTGAGTTCTACCTAGCCCATGGTCTAAATCTTGCTATGTGATGGAAATGGCACTTGACCATGGATGCATCATTCTTGGTTGATGTTTGATGTTGTGGTGATGAGGCTGAGGATGAGTTAAGATTCGGCCTAGGTGGAGGTTGTGTTAATGCCATTGCATGCAAAATATGAAGCTTGTTAATGATGCATGTGATGATGGCTTGATGATTCTTGAACCTCCTTTTTAGCATTTTTGTGTGAGCACATATGTGCATTGGTTGCTAAATGGAGAAGAATCGGCTAGCAAGATGTGTGCTAAGGCCGAATGTAACTTTGCATGTTAATGAGCAATGCATGTGTTAAATTGATGAAAAGGGGGAGGATGCTTTACTAGTGTGTATATGTGTGTATTAAGTGTTGAAATCGACCCCAAAAATAGACATGCATATTCGGCCAAGGGGAAAGAAATTAGCTAATATGTTGTGTTGATGCATGATTTTTGCATGTTTGAGACTTTAATGTCAAATGTATAAATATGGGCTAAGTGCCTTGTGTTCATCTTTTGATGCCTAAATGATGAAATCAATTTATTTGTTTGATTAAGCTCAAGAGCAAAGGGGAAATAAATCCGATAAAGGGAAGGAAAAAGTGGTTGAATAGCTAGCGGAATCGTTCGACAACACCCGAGGTAAGTTCTTGAGTAAGTGAGCTTAAATTACGATGTGATTAAATCATGCTCTATGTGAGGCTATTGAGCCGAATGTGCAAGGATGATATGTGCCTTGTGTTTGAGTTTCGCAAATGAAAATGAAATATGAATGTGCCATGAATTATTGTTAGATGTGCATGATTAATTGAATGCTGTCCGGGCTAAGTCCCGAAGGCTTTGTGCTAAGTGAATATATCCGGACTAAGATCCGAAGGCCTTTGTGCGAGATACTAAATCCGGGTTAAGTCCCGAAGGCATTCGTGCGAGTTATTAAATCCGGGTTAAGTCCCGAAGGCATTCGTGCGAGTTGTTAAATCCGGGTTATGTCCCGAAGGCATTGTGTGAGTTACTAAAACCGGGCTATGTCCCGAAGGCATTTGAACGAGGAGCTATATCCGGTTAAATCCCGAAGGTACGTGATTTGATAATGAATGAGCTTGCTGTAAAATTCCAGCGAATACTCGAAAAACATCCCAATATGGGGATATGTTACGTATGTGTTGAATTTAATCGAGCCCTTACAAATAAATGTTCGCTCAGTTGATAAACGAGCTACCGGCCTTCGGCTAAGTTAGTCTATTGTGTATGTACATAAGGGTTGTTAATGTTGTGAAGCAAGTTTGATATCGGTAAATTGCGTATTATGAAATATTCCATTTAGCTAAATGTGTGTTATTCTTTGTTTATGCTGGAATTTCTTGCTCAAAACTTACTAAGCATAAATTGCTTACTTCGTTCCATTGCTCCTCTGTTTTATAGATTTTTTGGTTCTCCAGCTATCGGACTCGGGATCTTGACGTCGAAGTCGCCCACACTATCAAAGGCTCTTTTGGGTACTATTTTGGTTGAATTTTGATATGGCATGTATAGGACTACCCATTGTTGTCTTCGAGTACTTTATGAAATGTATAAGTGTACAGCCATGCGAAAATGGCTTGTAGAAGTGGAGTATGGCATTAGACCATTCGTGTTTATGAATGTATAAATGGTTTCATGATGTAACTATAGTTGGAATGGAAGTGTTGAGCAAATGATCAGCCACTGGAATGGCTAAGTATGATCATATGTGGGCTTATGTTTGACAAGGCCCTAGTTGGTTCCATGAAACCCAAATTAGGTAAGGTTTACTTTGAAAACAGAAGCTGATAGCAGCAGTGGTGTGGATTGGAAAATCACAAGAATTCGTAGGAGTGGAATTAAATAGTGATTAAATTATGTAATCGAACCTTGATGAATCTACTTTCATATGGAAGTAACGAAACATCATAGGAACAGTACAGTAAGAGATATTCGGGTTCTTGTGGAACAGGGCCAGAACAGTTTCTGGATTCCCTGTTCCGCCTTTGGAAATTCACTATAAATTGAACAGAGATAATTAGGGGTCATACCATATATGTATGGATTCCTCTCTGAGTCTAGTTTCCATAGAAACAAACGGCATCAGTATTGAAGCTCTGTGCAGAGAGATATCCAAGTCGTAATGGGAAAAGGTCAGTGTAGTCGACCCCTGTAACATGGGAGACTTTGACTAATAAACTGTAACTAATTTGGCCCGACCAAAAATTCTAGAAAAAAATACATAGGTGGGGACATGAGTCTAGTTCAGGGAAAATAAAATATTTTCAGTTGTGAAATCAAATCACAAAACTGAATTTGTCGGAGTGTGTGGAAAACTCAAGATATGAAGTTTTTGAAGCGACTAGTACTCCAGACTAGGCTAGTGGTCTGGGAAAATTTTTTTTCAAAAGTTTGTTATAACCATCTTCGTGTCCCGAACTCCGGGTTCGGTCTCTGGGTATCTGGCCCTTGAAGACTTGTTCAAGTTGCATT